>NW_006942171.1:0-1233 GCF_000298275.1 Orycteropus afer afer | reverse complement strand
TCTGTCCCAGGCTGACTAACAGGTCTGTGCTCACATTTTCATCAACATCATCTTCTCCCTTAAGATCTGAAAAGTCTCCAGAGTTTGCTTCAGGAGAGCTCCTTGTCTGAGGTAAAGAAGACAGAATCTTCACTCCTGCTAGTAGATGTACTACTTGAGAACTTGACATAAGAAACTGGATTTTTATCAAATGTCCCAAAAACATTAGAGGTCTTTTTGTGTTTATTCTACAATCCCGAGAAAATAAATATTTTCCTAAATATATATTTTTATCACCTTAACCCAGCTTGTAGTAAGTTACCCAAACAAAAAACAAACCCACTGCCATCGAGTCGAGAAACACCTCCTTGGGTTTCCAAGGGGGTATCACTACTGAAGTAGATTGTCCAAACTTCCTTTCGAGGAGTGGCTGGTGGATTTGAACCACCAGCGTTCTGGTTAGCAGTCAAATGCACTACACCACCAGAGTAACCAGTCCAGTAAAAAATGTACTGTTGTAAAAGAGCAAGCACTGAAATGTTATAAACAAAAGAATTTGTTGTTCAGGTACACATTCAAGATAAATCACTTGGTGGTAGTGTGAAAGGTGGCTGGGCACTCCTCGGAAGGAAGATGGGGCAATCTACTTCCATAGAGATACTGCCTCGGAAACCCAAGGAGTCACTATGATCGGGGCCAACTCGAGGGCACAAAACTAAAAGAAAAACAATATAGAAGCAAACCTTTTCAAAAACTCTTTTATTAATCTATGCAGATATAATAAAATAATGAAAAGATGGATATTAAGGAGAAAGCAAGGGGCATGTGTTTAAGCAAATGCGAAAACTAAAGTTGGCAGGATATGACTAATTGGATGTGCACATAGAGAAGGGAGTCTAATAGGACTTCCATTCTTGGCACTGGTTAGGGCTTGCAATCTATAGAGTAAATGATAGAGCATTTACAAAAGCCAAGAAGCCATGGTGGCACAATGGGTAAAACACTTGGCTGCTAATTGCAAGGTCTGCAGCATGATCCCACTAGACATTTCCTGGGACATAGACGTGACAGTGTCCTGCTGTAGAAATTGCAGCCTTTGGCACCATTCTATTCTGCCCTGTGGGGTTGCTGAGCCAGAAATACGTCAATGGCAAGGTGTTTATAGGAAAATAATCAGGTCAGATAGGGAAAGGAAACTATTTATTTTGAAAATATATGAGTTTAAGTGTACATTCTCTGTCTCTCTTTCTTTCT
>NW_006942170.1:0-1247 GCF_000298275.1 Orycteropus afer afer | reverse complement strand
TTTTTTTGTACATTTTTGGTTATGTTTCATAGTCTATTTCACCCATAAATTAGGGCCCTTAAGTTTTCCCCTATTTTTTCTTTGATGGTCTTTATAGGATTAGGTTTTATGTTTAGGTCTTTGATTAATCATGACAGTTTTTGTATATGGTGTGAAATATGTATTTTTTTCATGTTTTTTGCAAATGGATATCCAGTTTTGCCAGCATCATTGGTTAAAAATACTTTCTATTCCCCCATTTAATGGATTCCAGCCATTTGTCAATGATCAACTGTCCATAGGTGAGTGGATATACTTCTGGGTCATCAATCCTGTTGCTGTTACTCATCTGTAAGTTTGTCATACTTTGTGGCTTTCATGTTACTGTGATACTGGAAGATATGGCACTGGTATTTCAAAAACCACAGAGTCAGCCATGGTGGACAGATTTCAGTGGAGCTTCCAGCCTAAGAAGACAAGGAAGAAGGATGGGCCATCTGCTTCTGAAAAAGAAATTAGCCACTGAAAACCTTATAAATAGAAGGGAAACACTGTCTGTTATATTACTGGGAAACTTTATGAACAGCAGTTGAGTATTGTTGGGTATAATGCCAGAAGATAAGCCCCTTAGGTTGGAAGACACTCAAAATACTACTGGGGAAGAGCTGCCTCCTCAAAATAGAGTAGACCTTAATGATGTGGGTGGACTAAGGCTTTCTGGACCTCCATTTGCTGATGTGGCATGCCTCAAAATGGGAAGAAACAGCTCAAATACCCATTAACAATTGAAATGAGGAATGTATGAAGTATGTATCTAGGAAAATTGGAAATTTTAAAAAATGAAATAGAACACACAGAGATTCATATTCATTAGTGAGCTGAAAAAGGAGCTCTGGTGATATAATGGTTAAGTAATTTTGGCTGCTAACCAAAAGGTCTATGGTTCAAACCCCCAGCCACTCAGCAGAAGAAAGATGAGACAGTCTGCTTCTGTAAAGATGTACAGCCTTGGAAACACAATGGGGGTTGTTATATGTCAGAATCAACTCAGTGGCACTGAATAGGTGATTAAGTTGCAATGGACTGGTATTGGTCATATTGAATCAGGTATTCACGTGTTCTACTATGCCGGGATGACAAACTTAAGAGGAATGGTGTCCTATTTATCATGAAAAAGAAAATTTCAAGGTCTGTCTCCAAGTACAATGTTGTTGTTGTTGTTATGTGCCGTCGAGTCATACCTGACTCATAGCGACCCCTCCTTGGGT
>NW_006942169.1:0-1198 GCF_000298275.1 Orycteropus afer afer | reverse complement strand
TTACTTTCTTTATCTCTTTGATTTATAATACTATACATATTTATTGGGCACTTACTAAAAAATTCAAACAATGACTTCCAGTGCTTGGTCCCTTACTAAAGTTAAATAAAGATGTGTGTGAGACTACTTCTAGGCAGGAAAATATTTTGAATATCTGATACAGACTTTTTTATATTCTATAACTTCCTTTTTTATCGAGAACTTTAGTTTTCCTCAATAATAATAATAACAATAACAATAATAATGCCAAAGATAAACAACTCACAAAGCCAATGGAGAGGATAATACAGCTCTTAAATTCCTTCAGTAAGGCATTTCTGCTCTACAACTTGAACAATGTGCTTATCCTAGTAATAAAAGGTAAATCTATCTTGAAGTGCAGAGATTCTTTCCAAGTAGTAGCACCACCTGGAAGGATGACTAACTGTGTAACAGCAATTTGGGAGAGAACATGGTGGAAGGATGTTAATGCAATTATTCTGTTTAATCTAATTTCTTAGGTGATAAAGTGAATGAAGGGGCTCTGATGGCTTAATGTAAAATATTTGTTTTCTAACCAGAAGGTCAGCAGTTCTAATCCACCAGCTGGTCCACAGGATGAAGATGAGGCAATCTACTTCTGTAAAGATTTACAGCCTTTGAAACACAATGGGGGTTACTATGAATCAATCAACTTGACAGCAGTAGGTTTAAAATGAATAAAATGTTGTCAAAAAATGTTCAATATAATATGGGTTACCAAAAGAACAAATAAATCTCTCATGGAGGAGGAACAGCCAGAATGCCTTTGAGAAGCAAGAACTTCAAGATTTAGTCTTGCTTACTTTGGACTTTTCGTCGTGAAAGAACAATTGATAGAAAATAATTTTGTTTTTGGTAAAATAGAGGATCAACAAAAATGAGGGAATTCTCAATGAGATGCATTGACATGGTTACAGTAATAATGAGCTCAAATATATAAAGACTATGAAGATGGGACAGGAGAGAGTAATGTTTCATTGTGTTATAGATGAGGTGGCCATGAGTTGGAGCCAATGCAGTGTCAGCTGACAACAACAAAGTGGATAACCTAAAATATGTTGTTGTTGTTGTTAAGTGCCGTTGAGTTGTTTCTGACTCATAGTGACCCCATGCACAGCAGAACGAAACACTGCCCGATCCCACACCAGCCCCACAATCCCTGCTATACTTGAGCCCA
>NW_006942168.1:0-1244 GCF_000298275.1 Orycteropus afer afer | reverse complement strand
AATCTACTTTTGTAAAGATTTGCCACCTCAGAAACCCAATAGAGGTCTCTATGAGTCAGAATTCACTCCATGGCAGTGAGTTTTTGTTTGTTTATAAAGATGTCCATATATATAATAGAGAGAACAGGGGAAAAAATTATGATAACTTCTTATCTACAAGCAAAGACCTTGAGGCAGTGAGTCACTTGGCTTGCAGGATCGGGACCATGGTCATGGGGGATATCAAGCTCAATTGACATAACATAGTTCATGAAAATATTGTTCTATATTCTACTTTGGTGAGTAGGGACTGGGGTCTTAAGAACTTGTGAGCAGCCACCTAAGATGCAGTTAATGTCTCTCTTCATCAAGAGCAAAGAAGAGTTAAGAAAATCAAAGATGCATGGAAACAATTAGTCCAAGGGACTAGGAGATCATGGGAACATCAGCCTATATGACCCTGAGGCCAGAAGAACTAGATGGTGCCTGGCTACCACAGCCAACCACTAAGAAAGAGATCAAAATTGGAGATCCTGAATAGAACAGAAGGAGCTTTGGTGGTATAGTGGATAAAGCATTGACTGCAAACCAGAATGTTAGTGGTTCAGACCCACCAGCTGCTCTGTGGAAAGAAGATGGGACAATCTACTTCTGTAAAGATTTACAGCCTCAGAAAACCAAGGCTGGTCGTGATGAGCTGGAATTGACCCAATGGCAGCGAGTTTGGTTTTTGAGGTTTTGGATAGAGTGGGAGAAAAATATGGGACAAAAAATCAAAATCATAAAAATGACCAGGTTTACTGGTTTGATAAAAACTGGTAAAACCCTTGAGACTATAGACCTTAGTTATCATTTGTGCCTGAATATGAACTTTCTCCCATGGCCTTTTAGCTAAACAATAGACAGGCCTAAAAGGGGAACAATTATCACCAGGGAGGTGCACCCTTTAGAACAATCAACTATGGGAGATCAGAGGGCAGCATTTGCACAGAGAGAAATCTCAGAAGGCAAGAATGCATGGGAAAGAAGGACACAGGGAAGAGGTAACCACATGGAGAAAGTGGGAAGAGAACTGTTATATCTTAGGGATTGCAGTAAATGTCATGAAACAAAATGAGTATGAAATGAGGAATGGGAAAATGGAAAATGAATTTGCCCTGTAAACTTTCACCAAAATCACAATAAAAAGATTTTTTTAATTTTTTTTTTTTTAATCAGCCATTGAGCTCTGGTGGTGTAGTGCCTAAGGCATTTCACTGCTAACC
>NW_006942167.1:0-1247 GCF_000298275.1 Orycteropus afer afer | reverse complement strand
GCACATAACAACAACAACAACAACAACATTTGCATAGTGGCTAAAGCACTTGACTGCTAACCAGAAGGCTGGCGGTTCAAACCCACCAGCCATTCCTCGGAAGGAAGGTTGGGCAATCCTAGTTCCGTAGTGATACTGCCTCGGAAACCCAAGGAGGGGTCTCTATGAGTCGGGGCCGACTCGATGGCACATAACAACAACAACATTTCATAGGATTGATGTGAAGATTAAAAAAATGAATGCATGCAAAACTAAGAAGAATACAAGTGTACACTGCTTTACATTTATTTTCAGAAAGGGAAGTGAAATGTTTGGAGTTCTATAGCTCTTAAAATGTCTTTTTTTTTCTTTTCCTGCCTCCTCATTTGATTGATAGTTTTGAATACAATTTTAGTTTCCAAACAACTTTCCCTTAAAATATTAAATGCCTTAATATAGTTCTTAAACTTTATGTTTTACCTCCCAAATGTTGAGTAGTATCTGGGGTCTTAAAAGCTTGTGTATCTAAGATACAACTATTGGTCTTTATCTAGAATAAAAGAGAAAGGAGAGACCCAAGAATCACAGAAGGAACCAGATTACAGCACTAAATGTCTCTGAACTGCTGCCTCTTCTACCTTGAGACTGGAAGAACTAGATGGTGCTCAGCTGCCACTACTGAATGTTCTGATCTGAAGCACAACAGATGTGTCTGTTGATAGATGATAGAAAGGGAGAAAAATGTAGAACAGAATTTCAAATGCTTAAAGAATCTATCCTTACTGGACCTATTGAGGCTGGAGGAGTCCCTGAGACTATGGCCCTAAGTTACTCCTCAAACTTTGAATAGAAACATCCTCTGAAAGCAACTTTAAACTAAGTAACAGTTTAGCTCAAAAAGTAAAGATTGACACACTTTGGTATTACATTATTATTATTTTAATTATCTTATGTCAGATCCATGAGAGAATTCCTAAATTGAGGCACGTGACTCCTATCAGGTTGATCTCCCCAGGTCTTACCCTGACTCCATCTTAGCTTTTGAATATTTCTCTTGCTACCATCAAATCCTTAAACAAACTTAAGTACATAACAAAGGAAATATTTTTTCTCTCTGGTTAAAGATATAGAAAGAGAGTTCTGGCAAGACGGTGGACTAGGCAGAAAGACTACACAGACCCTCTTCAACAAAGAAAAGGGAAACCAATTAACACAGACACAGAAGATAATCTTGGACCCCTGAGCCTTGAAGGGAAGGATATAGAAGT
>NW_006942166.1:0-1212 GCF_000298275.1 Orycteropus afer afer | reverse complement strand
TTAGTTTATTTGTATGATCTGAATTTCCAGGTGTATAGTAGAGCTGACAAGGGGCAAGGTTGTATTCACTTCTTGGTCACAGCCAGCTACCCAGAGGGAGCGAGTAGTTGAACCTGTGGGCTCGGGCCCATAGTCACAGAGGACATCAGGCTCAATTGGCATAACATACTACACAAAACATTGTTCTACCTTCTACTTTGGCAAGTAGTAACTGGGATCTTAAAACCTTGCTAGCAGCCATCTAGATGCAACGATGGGTCTCTCCTCATCCAGCGCAAAGAATAATGAAGGAAACCAGAGATTCATGGAAACAACAGTCCTTGCAACTGGTACACCATGCAATCCTCAACCTATATGGCTATGAGACCAGAAGAACTAGCTGCATGGCTACCACTATCAACCACCTGGAGTGGGATCTACATAGGAGATCCTGTATAGAAAGGGAGAACAATGCGGAACAAAACTCAAAATCATTTGGAGAAAAAAAAAAGGGTGGACCAGGTTTGCTGGTCTGATAGAGCCTGGTGGAACCACTGAGACTATGGCCCCTATCTGCCCTTCAGGTCTGGAATTGAGCCCACACCTGTGGCTTCTAGCCAAACAAAAGACAGACATATGAGTTGAACATTTACCTGAGGCAGATACACTCCTTGGAGAGAACAATCATAGGTGAAAGAAGGGCTGTTTATGCACAGGGAGACAGCTCAGGGGGCAGGAGCGCATGGAGGGATGGACACAGGGAACTGGTAACTATCGGGAGGAAGTGGGAGGGGAGCTGCTACATTGTGGTAAATTGTAGTCAATGTCATGAGACAAAGTGTATGTGAACTGCTGTATGGAAAGTGGATTTGCTCTGTAAATTTTCACCCAAATCACAATGAATGAATGAATGAATGAAAAAAGGAGATTAGCTCTCTGCAGAGGATGGCAGGTATTGCTCCAAAATCCTAAGGGTCTGTGCTGTGATTCTCCAATAGGGGCCTTCCAGAGACTCCAAACAGCATCTTTATCTGCCACTGCCACTTCTAGCAGCATTGGATTAGCCGGATCATATGGCCCAAGTGGCAGAGCAGCTTGCATGGCATCCTGAACCTGTTGCATAGCCGCCTTTTGTTCTTGGCCACACTCAAAGCTAGCAGGTTTTTTTTTTCAATCACTTGATAAATACATCAAAGTAGCACACCTAAATGAGGGATATGTTACTTCCAAAGA
>NW_006942165.1:0-1234 GCF_000298275.1 Orycteropus afer afer | reverse complement strand
TGAAGTTATCCTCATTACACAAATAGGAAAACTGATACCTGGAGATGTTAATAAGTTTTCTGGTAAGTGACTGAATGGAAACTCAAACCCAGGTTCTACCTAACTCTAAATCCAGAGCTCTTGACAGTTCATTCCACTGCCATTGTAATATATATATATTATTTTGTAAGATGTTTTGTTTTTGAAGCATGTCCCTCAAAAACTTTTTATTGAATAGGATACAATTGAGGCTACTATTCCAAAAAGATGGAGGTAATGGTGAAGTCATTAAGAATAGAGAGAAGGGAATGAATTTACAAGGCATCTGTTAAAAATGACAGGCTATTGTAATCAACTGGGAGCTCTGGTAGCATAGTGGCTAAGGCACTTGACTGCTAACCAGAAGGCTGGTGGTTCAAACCCACCAGCCACTCCTCAGAAGGAAGATGGGGCAATCTACTTCCGTAGTGATACTGCCTCGGAAACCCAAGGAGGGGTCGCTATGAGTCGGGTCCAACTTGATGGCACAAAACAACAACAACAACAACAGATAAGAATGGCTGGCCTGTGTTTAAAGAAAGGCTCAGGATAGGTACAGAAATAGCATCTAGGACCAAGGAGGTGTTGTAAATGTTCTTAAGCAGAGGTGAGAACCACTAGTGGACAAAGAAGCCCAGTTTCCTAATTGTCTTTCAGGAGTGAGTTCAGGCTCCCAAGGGAGATCAACTTTGATCTCCTTTCATTAGGGGTGAGGAGGCCGTCTTATGCTCACCCACAGCATTTTGTACTCTCCCCTGACATCACACTCATCAATTGGAATGGGGCTTGTTTGCCTCACCTGGCTGTAAGCTTTCCAAGAGCAAGAACTGTGCATTATTTTTCCCTAGTGCATGGCACTCTGTAGGTGGTCAACAACAGCATGAAGAACACATGTGAAGACTAAATGGGTGACCTGCACCGTCCTTTTTTGTGGTGTCCTCAGGTGGCTACTTGTTGAATACTTCCAGAAGCTAATCACCTTAGGGAAGTCTAGGAAGATTCATAAAAGGCACCAGGTCACGCCTAAAATGAAACTTGCCTACTTCTTCAAGAGGCGAACTTTTTAAAAATTACAACTTTTATTTTTTAAATTATGGTAAAAATACATATAACAAAACTTTCAGCAATTTAACATTTTTCACACATGTAGTTCAAGGAGCTCTGGTAGCATAGTGGCTAAAGCACTTGACTGCTAACCAGAAGGCTGGTGGTTCAA
>NW_006942164.1:0-1212 GCF_000298275.1 Orycteropus afer afer | reverse complement strand
TGAAATACAGGTATTTTAGTCTATAGTTATGTTACTGATTCTGCATTCATGTTTATGTTAGTAGTGAAGATACCTTTCTGTGTGATATTTATCTTTGTGGTAACTGCTACTGTGAAACAACCAAGTTTTTCTTTTGCTGTCCAACTAGAAATTTTGTAGCCTCAACCCAATACGCTGAAAAAAATTCATTTTCAGTTGTTGTTGTTGTTGTTGTAATGTGCCGTCGAGTCAGACTCGACTCATAGCGACCCTTCTTTGGGTTTCTGGGGCAGTATCACTACAGAAGTAGATTGCCCAATGTTGCTTCTGAGGAGTGGCTGATGGGTTTGAACCACCAGCCTTCTCGTTAGCAGTCAAGTGCCTTAGGCACTACGCTACCAGAGCTCCAGTATGCTAGCTATAATAGTCTTGTATCCAAATATTTGAAAGACAAGTCATCCTGAAAAACAGAAATAAAATAATATAATTGAAACTGTTTATTAAAATGATAAGTTAAAGAAAATCTATCTTTATTTCCTTAAATTTGGAGGAAGATCATGTGAAAGCAATGAGATTTAAGTACTAAAATAACAATAATATGCTCTTAATAGTATAGTCATATTGTATAAATAACTATTGATTATACAAGATTTTCATTTTACTATCCCATTATAATTGTAATCTTCTTTTGTCTATAGTTGGTTACTCTTGGTTGTGGTGTTTTAAGCAACCTGAGGAAAAGTATTCCTAAATTACATTATATTTGGTAATTAAGTTAGATACAGAGAACAAATATTTATAAGCACAGTTTATATAATTTATAAAATAATTATCCAAATAGGGCTTTTTTAATATTCATGTATTCACTCTTACTTTTGAATTGATGCCTCATATGTTCATATGGCTTCCCCTAATTGGCTGAATTTTATAAAGCCATTCTTTCATTTTATCTCCTACATCTGTCTCATCAAAATGATGTCAACCATGTACAGAACAGTTTTTACATTTCAGATGCTACTGCTGGGACATATTCTTTAAAACATGGCTTTATGTAGCAATGGAATACATATTTCTTGAGCACCTACTATTTGCCAGATGCTGTATATGGTAGGCATTTGGAGAGTTAATGTTCACTAAACAAAAATAGATACTGTTGCTGCCTTCCTAGAGATGACGTTATAGGCCGAACCAAAAAACCAAACCCACTGCCACTGAGTCAGTTCCAACTCATAG
>NW_006942163.1:0-1221 GCF_000298275.1 Orycteropus afer afer | reverse complement strand
AAGTGTCTTAAAGACTACATATATGTGTTTCCTTTTCTTTTTTTCTTCTTTTATCTTTAGCTTATAGGAAATCTACAAGAAATTTTAAGTAACTAGAATTTATGGTTTTATGACTACCGACTTCTTACCTTTCTTTTCCATTGATTTATCTTCCTTTTTAAATATAATTCTCCTGGCTTTGATTTTTCATCAATGAATTTCCAAAATGATTTAAATCTGGTTTTAAAGTTAAAAAAAAATTATATGGCTGTAAAAATGAATTTTAATATGGATATATCCACATCAGAGGAAATTGTTTTTCACAATTCAATTAAACATTTATTGGGTACCTCTTATATGTTCTATAGTACTTTTGAACAGAAAGTAGCTAAAGCAAATGCAAGACATGATGAGATAAAAGAGCTGAACAGGCAATTACAAAGGCCAATTTGAGAGGACAAAGTAACGTATTATAAAGAAATGTGCAAAGACCTGGAATTAGAAAATCAAAAGACAACACATCCAGCATTTCTCAAGCTGTACTTCTTTCAAGATGAATTTATCTTTTTTTCTGGCATTCCATGGCAATTTCAGTATTCTTCACCAACACCACAATTCAAATGCTTCACTTCTTCTGTGGTTTTCCTAATTCATTATGCAGCTTGCACATGCATGTGATGCTATTGTGAATACAACAGCTTGGGTCAGGCACACGTAGACTTCATTTTAACACTTTAAAGAGGTCTTTTGCAACAGATTTATCCAGTGTAATATACTGCCTGAGTTTTTGATTTCTGGTTCTGTGGGTGTTGATTATGGATCCAGGTAAAATGAAATCCCTGACAACTTCAATCTTTTCTCCTTTCATCCTAATGATGCTTATTGGTCCAATTGTAAGGACTTTAGTTTTCTTTATGTTAAGGTGTAGTCCATATTGAAGGCTGTAGTCTTTGATCTTCATTAGTAAGTGCTTCAAATCATCATCACTTTCAGCCAGCAAGATTATGTCATCTTCCTATTGCAGGTTGTTAATAAGTCTTCCTACAATCCTGAGAGGGACCGGGTCTCCAGGAGCAAGGTGGGCATGGGTGGGCTTGTGCTTACTCACTGATCTGCACTGAACACTTTCCCTTGTTACCCTCCTGAGAGGGACAGGGTCTCTGGGAGCAAGGTAAGCGTGGGCGGGCTTGTGCTTACTCACTGATCTGCACTGAGCACTTGCCCTTGTTACCCTCCTGAGAG
>NW_006942162.1:0-1193 GCF_000298275.1 Orycteropus afer afer | reverse complement strand
AAACTGCTGTATGGAAAGTGAATTTGCTCTGTAAATCTTCAACCAAATCACAATAAAAAAATAAATTAATTTTTTAAAAAATAATAAAATAAATAAAATAAAACAAATTGCCAAAATTATTCTCAAAGGAGAAAAACTGAAAGCATTCCTGTGTGACCAGGAAGCAGAAAAAAATACCCTTTATCACCACTCCTATTCAATATTGTGTTACAACTCCTAGCCAGAGCATTAAGGCAATAAAGGGAAATAACAGGCATCCAGATTGGCAAAGAAAAAGTCAAACTTTGTCAAACACTGACAAAGGGATCTTTGAAAAGAAAATCAAGAAAACAATGCCATTTAAAATAACCACAAAAATGATGAAGGTACTTATGAATAAATCTAACCTGAGACACAAAAGACTTCTACAAAGAAAACTACAAAACACTACTACAAGAAACCAAAAGATACTTGCATAAATGGTAGAATATACCATACTCATAGATAGGAAAACTTCACATTGTTAAAATGTCCATGCTATCCAAAAAGATTTACAGATATAATGCAATCCTGACACAGATTCCATTGTCACTCTTTTAAAGACATGAAAAAATAATCAGCAACATTATATGGAAAGGAAAGAGACCACAGATAAGTAAAGTTCTACTAAAGAAGAAAAACAAAGTAGGAAGCCTCATGCATCTGATCCCAAAACCTACTATTCAGCCACAATAGTCAAAACAACTGGGTATCATTGAGACAAGGAAGGACATTATATAATGATTAAAGGAACAAGTGAACATGAAGATATAACCATAATAAATACCTATGGACCCAATGAAAGAACCCCAAAATACATAAAGCAGACTTTAAAAGAGTTGAAAAGTCAAATAGATGACTCAACAGTCATAGTGGGAGACTTTAATACACCACTTTCAATGAAAGATAGAACAACTTGAAAGAAACTCAACAAAGATACAGAAGAGCTAATACAATCCACCAACTTGACCTTAGAGACATCTATAGAGCACTTCACCCAACAACAGCACAATATACATTCTTTTCCAGTGCACACGGAACATTTTCCATGACAGACCATATGTTAGGCCCTAAAGCAAACCTTCATAAATTTAAAAACACTGAAATACTGCAAAGCATCTTCTCAGACCATGTTGTTGTTGTTGTTGTTGTTAAGTCCCATCGAGTCGTTTCTG
>NW_006942161.1:0-1232 GCF_000298275.1 Orycteropus afer afer | reverse complement strand
TGAGAAGAATAGGAATTCCAGAACACTTAATTGTACTCATGAGGAACCTGTACATAGACCAGGAGGGTGCCATTAAAACAGAACAAGGGGACACTGGAGAGTTTAAAATCAATAAGGGAGTGTGTCAGGGTTGTATCTTTTCACCGTACTTATTCAATCTGTATGCTGAGCAAATAATCCAGAAGATGGACTATATGAAGAAGAACATGGCATTAGGATTGGAAAAAGAATCATTAACAGACTGCAATACACTGACGACACAACTTTGCTTGCTGAAAGTGAGGATGACTTGAAGTACTTACTGATGAAGATTGAAGAATATAGTCTGCAGTATAGATTACATCTCGATATAAAGAAAACAAAAATCCTCACAACTGGTCCTATAAGGAACATTATGATAAATGGAGAAAATATAGAAATTGCCAAAGACTTCACATTGCTTGTTTCTACAATCAATGCCAATGGAAGCGGTAGTCAAGGCATCAGATGATGTATAGCATTGGGCAAATCAGCTGCAAAGGGCCTCTTCCAAGTGCTGAAGAGCAAAGATGTCTCCTGGAGGACTAAGGTGCGCCTGACACAAGCCATGGTATTTTCAACCGCCTCATATGCATGTCAGAGCTGAACAATGAATAAGGAAGACCTCAGAAGAGTTGATGGTTTTGAGCTGTGGTGTTGGCGAAGAATGCTGAAAGCACCATGGACTGCTAAAAGAACTAAAAAGTCTGTCCTGGAGGAAGTACAGCCAGAATGCTCCTTGGAGGTGAGAATGACTAGACTTCGTCTCAGATACTTTGGTCATTGTGATAGTTGGAGCTATGCGTCACCTTGGCTGGACCCCAGTTCTGTGTGGTTGTTCCCATGATGGGATTGGATGACTGTGTTCTGAGTGGCCAATCTGCCCAAGGGGAGTTTCCCTAGGGGTGTGGCCTGCTTCAAGGATATCCAGGGACATCCTGGAAAGAGAGACATTCTTTTGTGGATTGGGACCCCGGTGTGTTGACTACAACCTTCCGTGAGTGAACAGCCCAACGCTCTGCCTGGAGATCTTGGATTCATCTTTCGTTGGAGTCAACAACAAGTGTACTGCCTGCCAGCCTTGAATTTCTCGGCCCCCTGCGGTTGCAGAAGCTAAGGCTGCCATCATCCCAAAGTCTCTTCCAGGGAATTTGGACTTGCCAGTTTCTATATGTTTGTGAGCCATTTTCCTAAGATAAATTTCTCTCTCTCTC
>NW_006942160.1:0-1188 GCF_000298275.1 Orycteropus afer afer | reverse complement strand
GTTTGGCTATAAATTATTATTATTATATTCAAAGGATAAATAACTTCATGAAAAGAGAGGTGATGTTATTTTGAGAGCTTTTTGTGTTTTCTAAAGCACTTTCAGATTACTCTTTTAGTTCTCATAATAATTCTGGGTGGTAGACAAGACGTATGTTATTAGCCTGACTTTACAGTTGGGAAAACTGAAGCATAGGTAGATTAAGTGGCTTTCCCAAGATCAAAGATCTAATAAATGGAAAACATTTTATTTTTTAGAGTTTCTTTCCACCTGGACAGCCACCAGGGATTATCAAAAGGTAAAGATCTCCCTGAGCTTTTGAGTAACAGAGGTAACACATTACCAGAGGCTGGAGAATGCATTTGGCCCAGCTTAGCAGCCCTGTGGGTTTGGAGCTTTCAAGCAAATGCAAACTTTTGGTGTGTGTATATTCAGGTTTTGCCAAGAGTAAAGGACTTTCCATATTTAAAACGGAGGGGGGGAATACATTGAAAGGTATTTAAACCAACCTCTAAAATCTTCTTGGACATCAAATAACTCTTAGAAAACAACATTTTGATGAGTTAAGTATAAATGAATCAAAAACATATGGACTAAATTTCCCTTGAAATACACAAGGGTCTAAAATTAAGTGGGGGGAATGCACTGATAAAATACGTTTGGGATTTTATTGAAACCAAAACATTTACAAAGCCCTTCACATCCAGATTCACTCAATCTCAGTGTTCTCTCCTCTGTTGGCCACAGCCAGTATCCTTGGGCCTCTCTGGGAAGATGCTGCCAAATGTGACCTTTCTTGATGAAAAGGCACCCAAAACCAAGCCCTCCACAGCTAGGTTTGGATCCTGTCTCCAGTGTAGTTGATGAACCACCTTAGTTCAGATGGTAATCCCAATTCTCATGCATTTTGAAGAATCAGCTTTGATCAGTGGCTGTTTTCCTTCAACCCCCAACCCCTGTCATCCTGAAGGCCTAGTAACCAATTTCTGCCTAAATGGTTTTATAAGTGCCTATTAAATTAGGGAGCTCTGGTAGCATAGTGGCTAAGACACTTGCCTGCTAACCAGACGGCTGGCGGTTCAAACCCAGCAGCCACTCCTCGGAAGGAAGGTTGGGCAATCCTACTTCCGTAGTGATACTGCCTCGGAAACCCAAGGAGGGGTCGCTATGAGTCGGGGCCAACTCGAC
>NW_006942159.1:0-1247 GCF_000298275.1 Orycteropus afer afer | reverse complement strand
TTCCAATGCTGCCTCTTCCTCAGGGATGTGTTTTGGGTCTGTATCCTGGTCCCTTGTTTCTCCTGCTTTATCTTGCTTCTTTATGTGGACTGTGATGCTCTGTTGTCTCCAAGATATTGTGACATTTTTGTGTTTATATTTAATTGATGATTGTATGTTAGAATGAGTAGGATGATTGTATGTTAGAATGACATTTCTCAATGTCACAAAATATTTCTTAAAATTGAGAATTTAAGATTTAACCAAGTTTTTTGATAGTTTGTCATCTTGCATTCAGCAGTCAATCTATCTCTCAGTTCTTACCACTCAACAACAGAAAATGACCCCACAAAGGTTAAAGGTGAACTCTGTGATGCTAAATCCAATGGGTACTCTACATATCTTTCATTTCTTGACTCCTGAGCAATATTTGACACCATTGTCCTCTCATTCCTTTTTCATTTAGCCAATGCACATTTATAGAGCACCAACTATGCACCAGACACAGCTAGATATTGGAAACTTCCTCCTCTGAATTTTAAGAACAAATTCTCTTTGGTTTCCCCCTCATTCTCTGACCATGTTTTCTTAGTCTCAAGGTGCCTGATGCCTTGGTCCTCTGTCTATACTTTAAATGTGGTGTCCCTCAGAGATCCTGGTTGAGTCTTCACCATGGTTCTCAACTCTGGCTATGCCTTTGAATTACCTACAATTCATGTCTAAAGATTCTGATTCATGGTGGGCCTAAAAAAATAAAACAACACTGCTATCGAGTTGATTCAGACTTATAACAACCTTAGAGGGCAGAGTAGAACTGGCCCATAGGATTCCCAAGGCTGTAAATCTTTGTGGAAGCAAACTGCCTCATCGTTCTCCCATAGAGCAGCTGGTGGGTTTGAACTGCCAACCTTTTGGTTAGCAGCTAAATGACTTAACCACAGCACCATCAGAGCTCCTTATGGTGGGGCCTAGGCATCAATATTTTGAAGAGGCTACTTGTCTTCAAACAAGGGGACGACAGGGCAAAGCAACAGCCAGGAATCCAGGTAAGGGGAGGGACCCAGGCCCTACCCCCACCAGGCAGGAAATTGGGGAAAAGTGAAGCCAGAGATGACAACAGAGCAGAGTAGAATCCAGGGATCCAGGTAAGGGGAGGGACCCAGTCCCCACCCGCAACAGGCAGGAAAGCAGGGGAAAGTGAAGCCAGGGGGATGACAGAGCAGAGCAGCAGCCAGGGATCCAGGTAAGGGGAGGGATCCAGGCCCCAT
>NW_006942158.1:0-1247 GCF_000298275.1 Orycteropus afer afer | reverse complement strand
TTTTTTCAGGGCTTCATGTCTCCCTGCAGCCTCTCCTTCCTAGGGTGAAAGGGTGCTAGGGAAGTGCTCCCAGGTCCTCTCCCTTCCACAATCCTGCATCTGGCATCCCCACTGTCTTAGGCTGGGTTCTCTACAGAAGCAAAACCTGCAAAATTTAGAGAGAGAGAGAGAGAGAGAGAAATTTACCTCAGGGAAATGGCTCACACAGTTGTAGAGGCTGGAAGTCCTGTTTGTGGGTCAAACATCAAGCTGGAGACTTCTTCTAACTCATATAGCTGCAGGAGGTGATGGACCCAAGGTCAGCAGACAGTGTAGCAGGCTGCTGGCCCAGAAGATGACAAATCCAGGCGTGTTGGCTCCTAGGCTGTGAAGGCAACAATCTCAAGATCAGCAGGTAATACAACAGGACACTGGTTCAACGCCAGGAACAAGATGACGATGAGATGGATGTGGGAACCAGATCCAGCTGAAAGCCAGAGGATGTTCCCAAAATGTTTCTCTGTATATGTATAAGAAGCAGGCTATACTCTCGAGGAAACGCCCAACTGACCAGCTGCTCACAGAACACCTCTTCATGGAGGTGACTACATTACATCAGCTCTCATCATAGGGGATGACCACATTACTTAGAATCATGGTCCAGAGCTGACACACAACCTTAACCAACCCTTGTCAGCTTGACACTTTTACATATCTCTTTAAACCACACATAATCTCTAAATAAAGACAATTATAAAGTCATACTAACATGATCAACTAACACTCCTACGACTGAAAACGCATTAGCCCTGTTTACATCTTATATTTTATAACTAAAGAAAACAAAAATATTTGATGAACACATACAAGGAAAAAATACTCATAATAATCACAGTCTTTGTTTCTGCAACTGGTCACATGGTCACAGCTGGTATTTACAACTACCTTCTTCCATCACCCATTCTGTATTCCCCTTGCCCTCAGCAAGCACCTCACCTGGTCGTGGTTCTTTGCCTGGTGGAGTGACCCAAACTTTCCTTCCTGAAGAGTTTGGGCAATGAATAGTCATATCAGAATTAGGTCACTGTAGTTTTCCATTGACTTTAACCACAGGGCATGGCAGAATTAAGAGAGATCCCAAGGAATCTCCTGTATTCCAGACATATTCTTCTTTACCTCCATTGTTGTTGTTGTTGTTAAGTGCCGTCGAGTCGTTTCCGACTCATAGTGACCCCATGCACAGCAGAATGAAACACTGCCCTATCCCA
>NW_006942157.1:0-1230 GCF_000298275.1 Orycteropus afer afer | reverse complement strand
GGGGAGCTGCTGCATTGTAAATTTTGGTCAATGACATGAGACAAAGTATATGTGAACTGCTGTATGAAAAGTGAATTTACTCTTTAAATCTTCACCCAAATCCTAATAAAAAAAGAAAAAAAAAAAGAAAAAAAAATGGTGCTGGCAAAACTGGATATCGATTTGCAGAAAATGAAACAAAATCCACACCTTGACACCATACACAAAAATGAGCTCAAGATGAACGAATGATGTAAATGTAAAACACAAAACTATAAAGTTCATTGAAGATACAATAAGGGTAAACTTAGGGGTCCTAATTTATAGCACAAATAGACTATTATGCATATCCCAAAATGCACAAACAGCAGAAGAGAAACTAGATGACTAGAAACAAAAAGACAAAGAATCTACTTCAAAAATGGGCAAAGGACATGAACAGACACTTTACCAAAGAAGATATTCAGATAGCCAACAAACACAGGAAGAAATGCTCCCAATCATTAGCCATTAGAGAGATGCAAATCAAAACAACAATGTGATATCATCTCACCCTAGCAATAATAGTAAAATTCAATAAGAGAGAAAACAACAAACGCTTGTGAGGATGTGGAGGGATTAAAATTCTCATACACTGCTGGTGGGATTGCACAATGGTACAACCACGTGGAAAATGATATGGTCTTCCTTAAAAAGTTGGAAATAGAAATACCATTGGCCCAGCAATCCCATTACTAGGAATATATCCTAAAGAGGTGAGATCTGGTACACAAACTGATGTATTCACACCTGTGTTCATCGCAGCACTATTTGCTATAATAAAGAGATGAAAACAACCTAAGTTCCCATCAACAGATCAATGAATAACCAAACTATGGTACATACACACAACGGAATACTATGTAACATTAAAGAACAATAAAGAATCAGCTCATCACATGGGTCAAGTTGGAGGACATTATGCTGAATGAAATGAGTCAATCACAGAAGGACAAATATTGTATGAGTCTATTATTACAAAAAGAAAAGAAATGGTTTACACAGAAAAGGAAATTTTCATTGTTGGTTGCCAGAGATAGGAGGAGAGGGGAAGGGAGGGAAAATAGATAGTTAAGAGACATGTTTGATATGGGTGATGGAAAAATAAAATATAACAAAAGCCTAGCACACTATTGGGAGCTCTCATAGTGTAATGCCTAAGGCATTTGATTTCTAACCAGAAACCTGGAGGTTTGAGCACACTGTCACTAA
>NW_006942156.1:0-1214 GCF_000298275.1 Orycteropus afer afer | reverse complement strand
GGTCTTTTTTTTTTTTTTTTCGAGTTTGAGGAAAAGGAACATGTCTTCCTCTAGAAAAGCGGAGGAAGCAGAAAAAAGTACAGGCATCACAACGAAGCAGTCAAGGAGATTTGAATGCGTTAATGGGCCATTTTATTAAATGGGTGGTTGGCAAGGGAAAAAATAAGTTCATTCAATAGGTTGGCAAGACAAAAATTAAAGAAAGGACTCAGCTAGGTATCAAGACACTACACAGCCTGAATTTTAGAGCTTGAACCTAGCATGAATTGATTGTCTACAGAGAACTGGAAAAGTTGCCAAGTCATTTGACTAACTCACAATGAATTAGAAGTGTTTTGTCTAGTAAAGTCCCCCTTTTGAAAAACAAAGATTTTATTTATTTATTTATTTTTAATTCTAGAACTGGTTGGGTCAGTAGGTTATCACTGCCCATGCTTTGTTTTTCCCCAAAATTTTGTGTGTATATGACTATATGGACTCATGCGGTTACCTATGAATTTCTAAATTGAAAAGCATAATTCTCAAAATCATCAGGAAAAGAAAATCCAGCCAATGTTATTAAAAATCTCTTCTCGCTTAACAGATGGACTTATTTCTTCAATCAGTAAGTTAATAGTGCTTTTTACCCTGATTAGAAATGCTTTCATCAGATCTCATGAAATAGTCTTCCATGGTAAGTGAGATTTCCAATTAATTGAAGTGAATAAACACGTCTCTTTCAAAAGAATGTACTGTGTAACATAGAAAACAAGGCTTGAAAGGAATGGTTAAGAACCATTAGCCTGATTAATATGTTATTTTTTTGGAACCGTCAAGGGCACTGGGAACGTGAGTACTTCACAGTAGAATTCTTAGCTTGTAGGTGAGCCTGGCTGCAGGCTGGAATAATTTAGTCACCTGACTTGCCCATAACTCTATTATTTTTGGCTTCATGAAGCAGCATTCGTGCACAAGTGATCTTTTTCCATTCTTTAAAAGTCTTTTGTAGGACACTGATAATCTCTCCCCCTTACTTCCCTACATGAAATAGCAAAAGTCACAGGTCACAGCCAGGGCTTCAAAACAAATAAATAGATATAGTTAGGATCCTGATTTTGCCATTATTCATTTTAAATAATTTTGGTTGTAGCATTGTTATTTCTTGGGTTTAGCAGGAGCTCTGGTAGCATAGTGGCTAAGGCACTTGACTGCTAACCAGAAGGCTGGTGGTTCAA
>NW_006942155.1:0-1247 GCF_000298275.1 Orycteropus afer afer | reverse complement strand
CTCTTCTCCTTGATTTATCTGCTCCTTTGTTCTGTCTTTTGTTTCCATAATATATGAGTAATCTTCCTTCATCTGTTCAAGTTGGGTTGCTTTCATGAAGAACTATATTAACAATAAAAACACAGTTAGGAATTTATAAATTTGCACAAAACTGTGAGAAAGGAATTTGGTCTGTAAAAAATAACTTCAGATCATTTATGCAAAAAGCCACTACAAACATACTTAAGTGGGTACACATAAGCACAAAAGAACATGTCTTATTTCAGATACAAAATTAGTTTCTTTAACCTGCTATGTTCAAATTTAAAGGCTCATTGGAGAAGCTCTTAAAAAGCCAAAGAAAGAAACAACTTTGTTGTGATAGGTTCCATTTTTGAAAGCTTATTTTCACTGCTTCTTCCATTCTTTAGGTAGAAATAGCAACATCTGTACCCTTAATCTTAGCTCATCTTATATTTTTAGAATAGGAAACACCAAAACTCATTTAAAAGGTTACACAAATTTTAATAGTAATAAAATATTTTGTTAGCTTTGTAAATTTTAAATGATTTAAGGTTTAAAAGTTCTTAGGTGTGTATGACCAATTGTTTCCTTCTATTTCTTTAAAGATTACTTTCAGAAAATAATAACTCAAGAAATGAACATTATGGTTTCCTAAGAAAGCTACACATGCATCTAACTTAACAATTTCCTAATTTAGTCCTACGGTATTACTTAAGTAGGTGGCTTTTTCAAAAAATCACAATACCTATTACATGAACAAGAGGAATGTTTAGTATTTACACTTAATGTGTAAATGTATTTTCTTGGTAGGTTTATATTTAGTTTAGTGCCTCTTACTTTGTATTTGTCTCCCTCATTCTTAGACTGCAAGAACTGCTTGCTCATCTCTTGCGTTAAAACAGAAACTGGATTATCTACCTGAAACAAACAAAAAAATTTTTTTAAAAAATCATTTCACTTTACTCTTTTAAAGTTAAATGAACTAAATATATAATTGACCTACTGTGTAATCAAGAAGACTAAACATTAGCCAAAGATTACAGCATTAAAGTAAATATACACAGAAAATGTTAGAAATTGTTGTTGTTGTTGTTATGTGCCGTTGAGTCGGACCCGACTCATAGCGCCCCTCCTTGCGTTTCCGAGGCACTATCACTACGGAAGTAGATTGCCCCATCTTCCTTCTGAGGAGTGGCTGGTGGGTTTGAACTGCCAGCCTTCTGGTTAGCAGTCAAGTGCCTTAG
>NW_006942154.1:0-1131 GCF_000298275.1 Orycteropus afer afer | reverse complement strand
GTGGCTGGGGAACAAACAGAGAAGGTGAAGAGAAAGGTAGGCTGAGCTGTGGACTGTTGCCAGTCCAGAGGTGCCACCATTTTGAAGGTTTAAAAAGCAGCTTGACTATTTTGGATATTTAAAGAGACAGCGCTCTTGCAGATTTCTGGGGCTTAAGACCATGTTCTGCTTTACAGCAAACCCAAGGACACTCGGGGCCTGCAAGACTGAAAAGGTATGACATTCTTCTTACTACACCCTATACCTGCTTGGTGAATGGAGGTGTGGCCATCCCCACTCCCACTTACCTTCTGGGCCCACAGGAACTCCATCACAGTCTGCGTGCCCTACTCAGTCATCCACCAATTTTTTCTTTTCTTTTTTTTCCCCCTTCTTTTTCACTTTCTTTTTCCAAGTGATTAGTTTGCTTGTATTTGTCCATTCCAAAACAAATAATATTAATATTTTTGTCCTTTTTATTATTATTATTAATCTTCCCCTACCAGATCCTAGTTTTCAGCATTTTTTTTCTTTTCCTTGTGCCTGATTGAAATTCTGCCCCCCCCCCAATTTAAGGGTTTTTTTGTATTTTTTTTCTTTTCCCCCCATTTTTTTCTTGTGAGTAACCCCATTCCTTGTTTCTCTTTTTGCATTCTTCCTATTTTTTTCTTCATTTATTATTCTCCTTCCCTACTTTTTTTTTCCTTTTTCTTAGTGCCCTATCCCCAGATATTGCTGGTTTGCTTGTTTTTTCTTCTTTATTTCCCTTTTCTCTTCTTTTGGTTACTGTTCCTATGTGATTACATGGTGTATTTTTTGTCCATATCCTTTTAGCTTTTTGATGGTTATTCAACTGTAATTTGTGCCTAACTGAGTGGGAGGCAACAACAATCCTCACAAGACACAACTATACCCACACCTCCTACGACTTCACTTACTGAGCAAGAGCCACTTCCTCCTTCTCCACCAACGGGCCAATGATAAAAATCCACCAAGAAGAGCCTGAACCACCCTTGGCTGCTCTTTGTAAACAGTTAACAGAGATCTAAATACAACAATGTCATGATGCCTCGGAAATAACAGACCATCACAGTCCACACAAAGAAGCTGGATAAGGTGGTAGAAACAAGGGAGCAGGATACAGACCCAGAA
>NW_006942153.1:0-1156 GCF_000298275.1 Orycteropus afer afer | reverse complement strand
TGGCTATCACTCAGTAAGTGAACTTGCAGGAGCTGTGGGTGTAGTTGTGTCTTATGGCGACTGCTATTGTCTCCCACTCAATTAGACACAAATTACAATTGAATAATGTTCAAAAAACTAAAAGCACATAGACAAAAAACAAGCCATGTAATCACATGGGAACAGTAACCAATAAAAGAAAAAAGGGAATAATAATAAGAAAAAACAAGGAAACCTTCAATATCTGGGGATAGGGCATTAAGAGAAAAAAAGTAGAGAAGGAGAAGAATGAAGGAAAAAAAAAATAGGAAAAATGCAAAAAGAAAAATAAGTAATGGGGTTAACTACGAGAAAAAAAGGGGGAAAAACTCTTAAATTTAAAAAAACAACAACAAAAACATTTCAATAAGGAACAGGGAAAAGAAAAAATGCTGAAAACTAAGACCTGGGAGGGGAAATTAAGAATACTAGTAAAAAAGACAAAAGTATTATTAATAATAGTTGTTTTAAAACAGACAAATACAAGCAAGCTAATCACCAGAAAAATAAAGTGAAAAAGAAAAAATAAAAATGAAAAAGAGAGAGAAAAAAAGATCGGTGGAGGACAGGGCAGGGCACCTAGGCTCCGTCTGAGCACACAGACTGTGATGGAGTTCCTGTGGGCCCATAAGGTAGGTAGGAGTGGGGGATGGCTGCACCTCCATTTACCAAGCAGGTGTGGGGTATAAGAGTAATAAGAGGAATGTCGTACCTTTTCAGTCTTGCAGGTCCGGAGTGTTCTTGGGGTTGCTGGAAAGCTGAATGTGTTCTTAAGCTCCAGGAATCTGTGAGAGCACTGTCTCTTTAAATATCCAAAATAGTCAAGCAGCTTTTAGATCTACAAAATGGCGGTGCCCCCTGGACCGGTAAAAGTCCACAGCTCAGCCTGCCTTTCTCTTCACCTTCTCCGTTTATTCCTTGCCACCAGAGCAGTCCTCCGTGCAGTCCCTGGCTAGCAGGGCTGATTTTTAGGTTAATTCCTAAGTCCTACCAGCACTTGGGAATCTCCAAGCTGTCTGTGCCATCAGAATCACTCAGGATCATTGCCAGACCGCAGCTCCATCTATCTCCTTTTTTGGTATTTTCATTCAAATTCTTCTGCTAGTTGGGGTTTAGTCCACTTCTATATCCTTCCCTT
>NW_006942152.1:0-1214 GCF_000298275.1 Orycteropus afer afer | reverse complement strand
TAAGAAAACAAAACCCATCAATATGCTGCCTACAAGAGACACACCTTAGAGATAATGACAAAACTAGACTAAAAATCAAAGGTTGGAAAAAGATATATCAAGCAAATGGCAAATGTAAGAGAGCAGGAGTGGCAATATTAATTTCTGATCAAATTCACTTTAAGACAAAAACCACCATACGAGACAAAGAAGGACATTACAAAATGATTAAAGGATCAATTGAACATGAAGATATAACCATAATAAAAATCTATGGACCCAATGACAGAGGCCCAAAATACATAAATCAGACATTAAAAGAGTGGAAAAGCCAAATAGATGACTCCACGGTCATAGTGGGAGACTTTAATACACCACTTTCATTGAAAAACTGGAAAGAAACTGAACAAAGATGTAGAAGAGCTAAACAATACAATCCACTAACTTGGCCTTACAGACATCTACAGAGTATTTCACCCAACAGCAGCACAATATACATTCTTTTCCAATGCACATGGAACATTTTCCAGGATAGACCATATGTTAGGGCACAAAAGCGAACCTTCATAAATTTAAAAACATTGAAATACTGCAAAGCATCTTCTCAGATCATCACGCTATCAAACTAGAAATCAACAATGGGAAGAACAACAGAAAAAGAGTAAACACCTGGAAACTGAACAGCACTCTCCTTGAGAAAGATTGGGCAAGAGAAGAAATCAAAATTGAAATTCAAAAATTCCTTGAATCAAATGAGAATGATAACACAACTTGGAAAAATCTTTGGGACATAGCAAAAGCAGTGATCAGAGGCCAATTTATAACAAAACATGCACACATCAAAAAAGAAGAGCCAAAATCAACACTTTAAACCAACATCTCCAACAATCAGAAAAAGAACAGCAAGAAAAGCCTACAGTCACCACAAGAAAGGACATAATCAAGATTCGAGCAGAAATCAATGAAACAGAAAATAGATGGGCAATAGAAAAAATCAACAAGCCCAGAAGTTGGTTTTTTGAAAAGATCAATAAAATTGACAAACCACTGGCAAATTTAACAAAGGAAAAGAGAGAATACAAATAACACAAATAAGAAACGAAATGGGTGATATCACAACAGAACAAACTGAAATAAAAAGGATAAAATCAGGATACTATGAAGAACTGTACTCCAACAAATTTGAAAATCTGGAAGAAATGGACAGATTTCTAGAAACACACCACTTACCAAAG
>NW_006942151.1:0-1202 GCF_000298275.1 Orycteropus afer afer | reverse complement strand
TAAAGTTTCAGTGATGTTCAACAATTTCTCTTTTTCTAGCAGCTTAAAAATAGAGTGGACACCAGATACAAACCCAGATTTTCTGACTGAAAAATTATCCCGGGGCTGGATGACCCAACAAGCGAGGTAAGCACAGCCTGACTTGTGTTTACTTATCCATCTCTAATGAACAAGTTCACAGTGAACCAAGTGATTGAATACAGATTAGTTATCCCTTGCTTATCTTATTTACTGGACACTCTGTCCCAGTCAGAGATTGTAAATTGGAAAAAAGGCTTTGATTCTGTAGGAAGGTGCTGAGGGATTGGGAGACAGTCAGATGCCAGCCATACCTAGAAGCAGAATCTTTGACGTGGTGAAAAACTGTGAAGTTATTCACAATAGATCAGTAAGTAAGCACAAGTAAACCCATGCTTATCTTGCTTATTGGGTAATCGAACAATAAATTCCCACATATACACACTCATACTATAGTGAGTCTTTTTCACAGGACTTTTAAACATTTCTTGCAAATAAACATACCTTCTTCCACCCCGGCCCATACACATATACACAGCATCAGAGCAGAAATGAGTCACAAGTGCAACCAAAACCCATTGCCTTCCACTTAGTGACCCTGTAGGACAGAGTAGGACTGCCCCTTGCAGATTCCAAGGTTGTATTCTTTTCCTTTTTTAAAAAATCTTTTATTGTAATTTGCGTGACATTTTACATAGCAGATTTGTTTCACATTCAACAGTTCATATACATTTTGATTTGTGACACAGGTTACATTCCCCACAGTGTAACAGCTCTCCTCCCTGTGTTACCCTTTCCCTGTGCCCTTATTGCCTGTACATTTCTGTTACCCCACTTCCTCCCTGTGCAAATGCTGCCCTTTCATCTCTTCTGGTTGATTGCTCTAAGGATGGGATCTCCCTGGTATAGGCCTGTCTACTGATTGGCTGTCAGTTAATCCATGGGAGGAAGTTTAATTTCAGCCCTCAAAGGTGAGTCAGGGCCATTATCTCAAAGGCTTCACCAATTTCTACCAAACCAGTAAGACTGGCTTTCATTTTTTATTATTTTAAACTTTATTCCACATTTCCCTTCCACTCTCTCCAGGATCTCCAATTTTGATCCCTTTCCAAGTGGTTGATATTAGTAGCCAGGCACCATCTAGTGCTTCTGGTCTCAGGGTCCTATAGGCTGAGGTTCTCATA
>NW_006942150.1:0-1248 GCF_000298275.1 Orycteropus afer afer | reverse complement strand
CAGCATATTGATGGGTTTTGTTTTCTTATCCAATCTGCAACTGTCTGTCTCTTGAGTGGTGCATTGAATCCATTAACATTCAGTGTAATTTTCAAAAAGTAGGAATTGTTGCTGTCATTTTTTTATGTGTTTTTTCATGGTATCCCTGGTTTCTTTGTTCCATATTATTTTCTGTGCTGAACTCATTATGTTTATGAATCATGTTATCATTTCTTTTGTTGCTTTTGTTTTAGTATTTGCTGAATATTTGTGCTTGTCCTCTTTTTTATTGTGAGGTGAAGGTTTATCATTTTTCCTTGAGGGTACCCTGTGATTTATAATTTTCTCCCCAAGATTAGAACAGTCCATTCTATTTCACAACTCTCTTGACTTCCTCACCATTTAGAAGTTCTGTAACTGCACAGTATTTTCCCTCTTTTTAGTTTGTAGTTGTCCTCACTTGCCACTTGATGTCTCTGGTTCCCTGTTTACAATCTTGAAAGCTTATTTTACTTTGGATATGTCCATAGCTGTGGTTTCTGGATTATGTCATCTTGTGTATTGATGATCAGTTGTTATTTACTATTTTTTGGTTCTCTGTTCAAAGTATCTCTTTAATATCTCTTGTAAGGTTGGTCTGGTTTTAACAAATTCCCTTATTTCTGCTTATCTAGAAATCTCCTAATTTCACCATCATATTCGAGGGACAATTTTGCCAAGTATATAATTCTTGGTTGAATACATTTCTCTTTCAGTGTTTTATATATACCATCCCATTGCCTTCTTGCTTGCATGGTTTCTGCTGAGAAATCAGAACTTACTCTTACTGGTTTTCCTTTGTAAGTAACTTTTTGTTTGTCCTGTGCTCCTTTCAGGATTCTTTCCTTGTCTTTGGTTTTGATGAGTTTGATGATGATATGTCTTGGTGATTTTCTTTTGGGGTCTATGCTGTTTGGGGTTCGTTGGACTTCCTGAATGGATAGATTCTCACCTTTCATCTTATCAGGGAAATTCTCCTCCAACAAATCTTAGACAATTTTCTCAGTGGTTTTATTTTTCTCTTCCTGTCCTGGAATTCTAATGACATGTAAGTTATTCCTTTTGATGATATCCCACATGAACCTTAGGCTTTCTTCATTTTGTTTTGATCTTTTTTCTGATTGATCCCTTTCCAAAAAATATACAGGTATTTGTCTTCAATCTCATTAAGTCTGTCTTCCATTGCATCAATTCTACTCCTTCACCCTTGCAATGTGGAATCTGACACTT
>NW_006942149.1:0-1210 GCF_000298275.1 Orycteropus afer afer | reverse complement strand
CGGCACTTAACAACAACAACAACAACAACACACATGATGACATAACCAAGAAATCAACCCAGCTGTGGAAGTATCCAAAGTAAATAAGCCTACAAGATTGAAAACAGGGAACCAGAGACATCAATTGACAAATGAGGACAACTATAATCCAAAAAGAGAGAAAAATTGTATAGTTACAGAACATCTAAATGGTAGGGAAGTCAAGACAGACTGTTCTAAACTTGGAAAGAAAATTATAAATCACAGGATAATTTCAAAGAAAAATGATAAACCTTTGCATCAAAATAAAAAAGAGGACCAGCACAAATATTTAGCAAATACTAAAGCAATAGCAACAACGGAAGTGATAACATGATTCATAAACAAAATAAACTCAATATAGAAAATTATATGGAACAAAGAAATCAGGAACACCATGTAAAAGCTCATAACAAGATGACAGCAACCAATTCATTTTTGTTGATAATTACACTGAGCATCAATAGATTAAATGCACCACACAACAGATGGAGAGTTGCAGATTGGATAAGAAAACATAGCCCATCAATATGCTGTCTATAAGACACACACCTTAGAGAAAAGACAAAAGTAGATTAAAAATCTTAGGTTGGAAAAGATATACCAAGCAAAATGCAACCATTAACAAACAGAGCAGAAGTGGCAATATTAATGTTTGATAAAATTGACTTTAAGATAGGATATTATATAAGGACCAAAGGATTGATTGAACAGGAGGACATAGCAATACATATCTATGCACCCATAAAAGAGCCCCAAAGTACTTAAACCAGACTCTAAAGGACAAAAAATGACTCCACAGTCATAGTGTTGTTGTTGTTATGTGCCATAGAGTCAGCCCTGACTCATAGTGACCCCTCCTTGGGTTTCCAAGGGAGTATCACTACAGAAGTAGGATTGCATAATTTTCCTTCTAAGGAGTGGCTGGTGGGTTTGAACCACCAGCCTTCTGGTTAGCAGTCAAGTGCCTGGAAACTTTAATACACCACTTTCTGCAAAACACTGCATAACATGGATGAACTTGGATGACATCATACTGAGTGAAATAATTCAATCACAGAAGGACAAATATAATAGTAATTGATTATTGTAAAAAAGTCAAGGAAAGGTTTATACATGGAAAGAAACTTTCTTTGTTGGTTACCAGGAGTGGGAGGGGAAGGGAGGGAACAAGGCAAAAAAAAAAAAAAAA
>NW_006942148.1:0-1248 GCF_000298275.1 Orycteropus afer afer | reverse complement strand
TATCACTACAGAAGTAGATTGCCCCATCTTCCTTCCAAGGAGTGGCTGGTGGGTTTGAATCACCAGCCTTCTGGTTAGCAGTCAAGTGCCTTAGCCACTACGCAAAAACTAACTCCAGATGGATCAAAGACTTAAATATGAAACCTAAAATTATAAAGTTCCTCAAGGAAAAACTAGGGGCAAATTTAGGGGCCCTAATATATGGCATAGGAGCTCTGGTGGCATAGTGCTAAGGCACTTGACTACTGACCAGAAGGCTGGGGGTTCAAACCCACTAGCCCCTCCTCAGAAGGAAGATTGGGCAATCTACTTCAGTAGTGATATTGCCTCGGAAACCCAAGGAAGGATTGCTATGATTTGGAGTCGACTTGACGACAGAGAGTTTTTTTTTTTTTTTTTAATATATGGTGTAAGTAGACTATCAAGCATAACCCAAATGCACAAACAAGAGTAGATAAACCAGATGAATGGGACCTTCTAAAAATTAAATTTTTATGTATTCACAAAGACTTCTCTAAAAGAGTAAAAAAAGACCCACAGATTGGGAAAAAATGTTTGGCGACAATGTATCTGACAAGGAACTTATTTCTAAAATTTATAGAAAACTTTGACACCTCAATAACAAAAAGACAAATAATCCAATTTAAAATGGACAGAAGATATGAATAGACACTTCACAAAAGAGGATATTTAGGCGGCCAACGCATGAAGAAATATTGACAGTCATTACCCATTGTTGTTGTTGTTATGTGCCGTCGAGTCGGACCCGACCCATAGGGACCCCTCCTTGGGTTGCCGAGGCAGTATCACTATGGAAGTAGATTGCCCCATCTTCCTTCCAAGGAGTGGCTGGTGGGTTTGAACTGCCAGCCTTCTGATTAGCAGTCAAGTACTGTAGGCACTACGCTACCAGAGCTCCTCATTACCCATTAGAAAGATGCAAATCAAAACAACAATGAGATACCATCTTGCCTCAGCATTAATAGCAAAGTTCAACAAGACAGAAAATAACAAATGCTGGTAAGGATGTGGAGAGATTGGAACTCTCCTGCATTGCTGATGGGGCTGTCTAATGATACAACCACTGTGGAAAGCAGTATGGCAATTGCTTAAAAAGTTGGAATGAGAAATACCATTTGATCTAGTAATTCCATTACTAGGTTTATATCCTAAAGAAGTGAGAGCCAGGATAAGAGCAGATATATGCACATCCATGTTCATCACAGCACTATTTACAATAGCCAAAAG
>NW_006942147.1:0-1248 GCF_000298275.1 Orycteropus afer afer | reverse complement strand
GGCACATAACAACAACAACAACAACAATAAACTCTCAATTATTAAACCAAAAACAAGTTGCTGTTCAGTCCATTGTGACTCATGACAACCCCATGTGTGTCAGAGTAGAACTGTGTGCAATAGGATTTTTAATTGCTGACTTTTCCAAAGTCGGTCACCAGGCCTTTTGAGTTGCTTCTGGGTGGACTCAAACCTCCAACCTTTTGGTTTAGTAGCCAAGTGCAATAATTGAACCACCAGGAGCTCTATTGTTATTATTATTAAATTGCAGTACTACCACAGTCTTAGAAAATGGCACACACAGTTGTAGAGGCTGACAAGTCCCAGGTTCATGAGTCAAATGTCAAATTGGAGGCTTCTCCTGACTCATGAAGCTTCAAGGGCTGACAAACCCAAGATTGGCTGGCAATATAGCATGCTGCTGGTTTCAGAGGTTGACAAATCTGAGATTGGGGGGTAAAATGGCAGGTTGTTTGCTCACAGACTATGAAGACAACAATTCTGAAATTGGCAGGTAATAATAGAGCAGGCTACTGGCTCAAATTGAGGACCCAGAAATGATGATGAACCAAATGCAGGATTTGGTCCAGCAGAAATACAGAGAACTTTGCCCAGATCTCCAGATATATATTGGAAGTGAGCCACACCCCTGAGGAAACTCTTTTTCAATTGTCTGGTTGCTCATAGCAGATCTCATCATCAACAACCATAAAAACCCAAACTCACTGCCATCGAGTTGGATCTGACTCATAGCAACCTCTCCTTGGGTTTCCGAGGAGGTATCACTATGGAAGTAGATTACCCAATCTTCCTTCTGAGATAGAATTAATGAGATTGAAGACAAATACCTGAATACTTCTTTGGGAAGGGATCAATCAGAAAAAGATCAAAACATAATGAAGAAAGCCTAAGGTTCATGTGGGATACCATCAGAAGGAATAACCTATGTGTCATTGGAATTCCAGAACAGGGAGAGAAAAATAAAACCACTGAGAAAATTGTCCAAGATTTGTTGGAAGAGAACTTCCCTGATTATGATGAGAGATGAGAATATATCCATTCAGGAAGTCCAATGAACCCCAAACAGGATAGACCCCAAAAGAAAATCATCAAGATATATCATCATCAAACTCATTAAAACCAAAGACAAAGAAAGAATCCTGAAAGCAGCATGGGAAAAAGGAAAAGTTACTTACAAAGGACAACCAATAAGAATAAGCTCTGATTTCTCAGCAGAAACCATGCAAG
>NW_006942146.1:0-1248 GCF_000298275.1 Orycteropus afer afer | reverse complement strand
ACCATTTGAGTTCCAGCATTATTTTTGTCATCAAGGCCAAATTTTCCAACTATTGGTGATTCTTCATTTCCAACTTTTGCATTCTAGTCACCAGCGATAATTAACACATCCTGATTGCATGTTCAGTCAATTTCAGACTGCAGAAGTTGATAAAAATCTTCAATTTCCTCATCTTTGGCTTTGGTGGTTGGTGCACAAATTTGAATGATAGTCATATGAACGGGTCTTCCTTGTAGGCATATGGATATTATCCTATCACTGACAGCACTGTACTTCAGGACCGATCTTGAAACATCCTTTGTGATAGTGAATGCCACGCCATTCCTCTTTAAATTGTCATTCCCAGCATAATAAATCATATGGTTGTGTGATTCACAATGGCCAAATCCAGTCCATTTCAGCTCACTAATGTTGAGGATATCCATCTTTGTGCATTTCATTTCATTTTTGACAACTTCCAATATTCTTAGATTCATACATCATACATTCCATGTTCCGATTATTAATGGATGTTTGCAGCTGTATCTCCTCAATTTGAGTGGTGCCACATCAGGAAATGGAGGTCTCGAAAGCTTTACCTTATCCATATAAGTAAGGCTGGTTTTACTCTGATAATGCAGCTCTTGACCGCCCTATTTTGAGAGCTTTCTAAGCTCAGTGACTCATCTTCCTCCTCTGTATTGGACAATGTTTCTGGACTATTCACAAAGTTGCGCAGTAATTTATCAGTGTTTCTCTGCTATTCATAAGGTTTTCCATGGCCAGTTCTTTAAGAAGTGGATGGCCTCCTCCTTCTTCCTAGTCTGTCTCTGTCTGTAAGACGGGCTGATACCTGTGCAACAGGTGAACCCCACCAGGTTTGAAACATCAGTGGCACGCCTCAAGACTCACAGCAACACGTCACCACAGTAGGACAAATCAACAGACAAGTTTGTCTCCCTTAGCTGTTGGAAATCCCTCCAACCACCCTTACCTGGATCCCTGTGGCTAACTCTTTGATCTGTTCCAGTCTCCTTTGCCTTTTCTATCCTCTCCCTGCTTCCCGCCTTGCTGCTTGTGGGGGGTGGCCTGGGTTCCCTCTCCTCACCTGGCTTCCTTCAGTTGAATCCTCGATCTGTTCCTATCTCCTTTTCCTTTTCTGTCCTCTCCTTGCCTTCCCACCTCACTCCTTGTGGGGCGTGACCTGGGTTCCCTCTCTTCACCTGGGTCCCTGAGGCTGACTCCTCAATCTGTTCCGGTCCCCTTTGA
>NW_006942145.1:0-1248 GCF_000298275.1 Orycteropus afer afer | reverse complement strand
AAATCCCCTTCAGTTTACCCCAATGCCGTACATATATGCTCATTTTCTACCTGTGCTGTGATAGGGGAAAGACAGGGCAGCACTACCCCAGGCTGTGGGAGCAGCAGTGGCCTATCTTGCTAAAGAGGTCTCTCCTGCCCTCTAGTGATAGTCTTTGTACCTGAGTCTTGGAGGAAAAACTGATAGTGCCTAAGGCACTTGACTGCTAACCAGAAGGCTGGCGGTTCAAACCCACCAGCCACTCCTTGGAAGGAAGCTTGCACAATCTACTTCCATAGTGATACTGCCTTGGAAACCCAAGGAGGGGTCGCTATGAGTCGGGGCCGACTCGATGGCACATGACAACAACTCCCTGGCAAAAGGGAGCTCTGGTGGTGCAGTGCTTAAGGCTGTTAATCAGGAGGTTGGTGGTTCAAACCCACCAGCCACTCCATGGAAGGATGATGAGACAATCTACTTCTGTAAACATTTGTTGTTGTTGTTGTTTGCCATCGAGTCGGACCCGACTCATAGCGACACCTCCTTGGGTTTCTGAGGCAGTATCACTATGGAAGTAGATTGCCCAATCTTCCTTCCAAGGAGTGGCTGGTGGGTTTGAACTGCCAGCCTTCTGGTTAGTAGGCATTTCCAATGATCAATTTATTTGTAATCTAAGCAATTAATACTTATTGGAAGTATTAACACTTTGGAAAATTTTATGGTGACAGTGTTAATAATATAGATACTAATGAAAAAACTCAAAATTCAGGTTATGTGCCCACATGAACGAACAGGCTGGAGGTTAAACATTTTCCTGCGTGCCTAATGTTATTCACATTACATGTTTCTTGAGCCTCAAAGAACTTATTAGGGGCTCAACTCAATATTACAATAAGAAATGCAAGCCAGCTTATATTCTTGGGAAAGTTATAGGTCTCACTTTCTACTTTCAAAGGTTTTTATTTTCCAGGGTTTATGAGCCATTGCATGTAGCCTGCTTTGGGTCTGAAGAAAGAGGAAAAGTCAGTGACTAAAAGTGAGATGGCAAAGTAAAGATGGAGGTCGCACCTACTTGTGATAATGTTTGTACCACTTTTGTCACACTAACTGAGATTCTCATGGACTGGAGGTTTGGATGTTTCCAAAAACCTGTATTATCTCCTCTGAAGTGGGGTTTGTTGTTGTTATGTGCCATCGAGTCGGCCCCGACTCATAGCGACCCCTCCTTGGGTTTCCGAGGCAGTATCACTACGGAAGTAGGATTGCCCA
>NW_006942144.1:0-1188 GCF_000298275.1 Orycteropus afer afer | reverse complement strand
GTCAATAATTACACTTAATGTTAATAGATTAAATGCACCACTCAAGAGATGGAGAGCTGCAGATTGTATAAGAAAACAAAACCCATCAATATGCTGCCTATAAGAGAGACACGTTAGAGACAAAGACAAAAATAGACTAAAAATCAAAGGTTGGAAAAAGATATATGAAGCAAATGGCAACTGTCAAAGAGCAGGAGTGGCCATACCAATTTCTGATCAAATTGACTTTAGGACAAAATCCACCATATGAGACAAGGAATGACATTACGTAATGATTAAAGGATCAATTGAACATGAAAATGTAACCATAATAAATATCTATGGACCCAATGAAGAAGCCCCAAAACACATAAATCAGACTTTAAAAGAGTAGAAAAGGCAAATAGATGACTCCAGTTATAATGGGGGACTTTAATACACCACTTTCAATGAAAGATAGAACAATTAGAAAGAAACTCAACAAAGATGACCAACTTGACCTTATAGACATCTACAGAGCACTTCACCTGACAACAGAACAATATACATTATTTTCTAGTGCTCATGGAACATTTTCTATGATAGACCATATGTTAGACCATAAAGTAAGCCTTAATAAATTTAAGAACATTGAAACGCTGCAAAGCATCTTCTCAGATCATAATGCTATCAAATTAGAAATCAACAATAGGAAGATCAACGGAAAAGATTTAACACATGGAAATTGAAAAACACCCTAGGACACCTTAAGAAAGTCTGGGTAAGAAAAACACCTTAAGAAAGACTGGGTAATGAAGAAATAAAAACTGAAATTCAAAAATTCCGTGAATCAAACAAGAGTGAAAGCACAACGTACCAAAGTCTTTGGGACACAGAAAAAGCAATGATCGATGGCCAATTTATAGCAATAAATGCAAACATCAAAAGAGAAGAAACAGCCAAACTCAACACTTTAAAACAATATCTGCAACAACTAGAAAAAAAGAACAGCAAGAAAAACCTACAGACACCAGAAGAAAGGAAATAATCAAGATTCAAAAAGAAATCAGTGCAATAGAAAATAGAAGGGCAAGAAAAAAATAATCAACAAGACCAGAAGTTGGTTTTTTGAAAAGATCAATAAAATTGACAAACCACTGGCAAATTTAACAAAGTAAAAGAGGGAGAGAATACAAATAACACGAATAAAAAAAAAAAAAATGGGTGATA
>NW_006942143.1:0-1248 GCF_000298275.1 Orycteropus afer afer | reverse complement strand
ATTGATACAGTGGCTGCGATGATGGGCTCGAGTATAGCAGGGATTGTGGGGCTGGTGCGGGATTGGGCAGTGTTTCGTTCTGCTGTGCGTGGGGTCGCTATGAGTCGGAAACGACTTGACGGCACTTAACAACAACAACAACAACAACATACACCAAAATAATACATGTGCATAATGTAATAAAAACAGGTTAAAAATGCCTTGTCAGTCAGGTCTTTGGTATTTTATTCTGTAATAGAAAAGCAGAAGATAGAAAATTAGAAATCATGTTCACATGCCTATTTACCTTTCAACATCTATATTCATATATACCCTCTCCTCATTTATCAACTCTCTCATCATCCAACATTTTGCATATATGACAATAGTAAAAAAAATCTAGTATAGGACTCTTTGTGCATTAACAGTGTGTGTCTGGCAGTAACGGATGCCAAGGTGTGAGATGAGAGTAGCACTGGCTGTCATAGTTAAAAATTTTGTATCAACTTGGCTGGGCCATGATTTTCAGTGGTTTGGCACTTATATAATGATGTAATATGGCTGTTATGTAACATTGTAATTTAATAGCTCTATAATGATGCAGTAAACCTCTATTTTAGGATCTGATGTGATCATTCTCCATTTTCACGTAAAATTGGTTTCTAAAATACCTACCTTGTCAGTTCCAACTACACTGATAAGTGAGGAGGGTGTATACTCTCACTCCTCTCCTCTTAACTCTGATTAAATGGCCTGTTTCCATAATTAAGAACAATCTTCCATGGTGCAATAGATCCATATTCTCTCACCTACTTGGAGCGATTGCTTCAACAATTTCTCCTCTCACTTTCTCTTGAACTGTAATCTCCCACTCCTTGTCTCTATTGGATCATTCTCATGAGCATATGAATATGTTTTTTTTTTTTTTCCTTTTTTATTTTATTTTGAATTGGGTGAATATTTACAGAGCAAAATCACTTTCCATACAGCAGTTCACATATACTTTGTCACATGTCATTGACCACAGTTTAACACAATGCAACAGCTCCCCTCCCACTTCATCCCCATAGTTACCTCTTCCCAGTGTCCATCCCTCCATACTCTCCTGCCACCTGAGCTGTCTCCCTGTGCATAAGCAGACCTTACTTCTCCCATGATTGTTCTCTCCAGGGCGTGTGTCTACTTGAGGTAAATGTTTAACTCACATGCCTGTACTTTGTTTGGCTGGAAAACCACAGGTGTGGGTTCAATTCCAGACCTGAAGGGCAG
>NW_006942142.1:0-1248 GCF_000298275.1 Orycteropus afer afer | reverse complement strand
CACTCAGCAAAGTGCTTCGGATCATCTGGTAGTGTAGTGCCTAAGGCACTTGATTGCTAACCAGAAGGCTGGTGGTTCAAACCCACCAGCCACTCACTTCACCAGCCACTCCTCAGAAGGAAGGTTGGGCAATCTACTTCCATAGTGATACCACCTTGGAAACCCAAGGAGGGGTTGCTGAGTCAGGTCCAACTGGACGGCACATAACAACAACAACAATGACTCTAGTGGTTGTGGTGGTTAAGGCACTTTGCTGCTAACCAAAAGTTGGATGGTTCAAACCCACCAGCTGCTCTGTGGAAGAAAGATGGGGCAGTCTGCTTCCGTAAAGATTTAGACTTCAAAACCCAACGTGGGTCATTGTAAGTTGGAAACGACTCAATGGCAGTGGGTTTTGGTTTTGAATGACTCTAGAGAGTCAGGTGGTTTGTGCTTGTCAACTAAGCTTGGCTCTTCAAACCCTCCCAGCACTTTTGCAGAAGAAAAGTCTGGCAATCTGCTTCCATAAAGAGTACAGCCCAGAAAGCCCCATGGCATTCTGTAACTCTGTAATATGTGGGGTCACCATGAGTTGGGATTTACTCTACAGCATAGAACTTGGTTTGTAATGGCTGTAAATAAAAACCAGCTGATAGCAACCAACTTGGCCATGTGATGGTATGGACGAAGGGGAGCCATTACAGCTCTTTCGCAGGCCTCGGCCAGGGGCACTGCAGGTCCGTGACATGAGGGGAATAAACCATCAGGACTAAACGCCATGTGTCTGAAAACCTTAAAAAAAGTGACTATGCCAAATAGAACAACAATTTAAAATTCCTGAGGATGGGAAAATTGAGGTCCCAGAGTTGGAACCCGAGGGAGGGCTGGGCAGGTGGTGGTTATAAGTTATGACAGATCTCTGGGGAGCAAACAAGAGGCAAAATCCCTCAGGCAAGCCCCAGTCCTGCCCGTGGCTAATGGAATTGGGTCATTCAAACTCTAAAGACTGTTGTTGTTATGTGCTATCAAGTTGGACCCGACTCACAGCGACACCTTCTTGGGTTTCCGAGGTGGTATCACTATGGAAGTAGATTGCCCAACCTTCCTTCCGAGGAGTGGCTGGTGGGTTTGAACCGCCAGCCTTCTGGTTAGCAGTCAGGTGGGCAAATCTGTTGCAAAATACCTCTTAAAGTTCTGAAGAGCAAACATGTCTCTTTGAAGACTAAGGTGCACCTAACCCTAGCCATAGCATTTTCAGTTGCCTCATAT
>NW_006942141.1:0-1185 GCF_000298275.1 Orycteropus afer afer | reverse complement strand
GGGTTTGAACCACCAGCCTTCTGGTTAGTAGTCAAGTGCCTTAGGCACTACACTACCAGAGCTCCTAGAAGGTGCAGTTAGTATTGCTGAAAAGGTCAGATTTGCTTACTTTATTCCAGATTCTCTTCTACTTCCCAACCCCCCCCCCCCAGTCTCACTCTTCTGGTAGAAACTTTTCCCACCCATGTGCCAGCTGAGGTAGATGTGTGCTCCTTACTGCACCATGCTAAGGCAGTGGCTGGGAGCTTGAGAGAGGTCTCTAGTTTTGCCTTCTCTGCCAGCACAATGGGATGCTGGGGCTGGGCTCAACTCCTCTTGATGTCATCCTCTCCTCTTGAAATGAAACCTTTTCTCTGGCACTTGTCTTCTGAACATTATCCCTCCATAGGTCCTCAGTGGATGGTGTAAATCCAGGTAGGTACAACCACGGTGGATAGAGCTCTTGTCCTTCCCAGGAGGAAATGGAGAGTTCAAGGTTGTGTGTGCAGGAGGGGATCTGCAGGGCACTACAGAGCTGTAACTGTCCCCAAGTAGATATAATCATATGATCACTACCATAGATTGCATTAATTGATTTTCAAATATTGAACTAGGCTTGCATCCTTGGAATAAACCCCACTTGCTCATGTTGTATAATTATTTTTATAACTTTGCCAATATTTAGTAAGGATTGTTGTGTCTGTATTCAGAGGGAGCTTTGGTGGCATAATGCCTAAGGCATTTGACTGCTCACCAGAAGGCTGGCAGTTCAAATGCACCAGCCACTCCTTGGAAGGAAGATTGAGCAGTCTACTTCCGTAATGATACCTCCTCAGAAACCCAAGGAAGGGTCGTTATGAGTCAGATGTGATTCAATGGCAGTGAGTTTGGTTTTTGGTTTTTATTCATGAGAGAAATTCACCTCTTGGCTTTCTTTTGTACCGTCCTGGTTTGGGTATCAGGGTAATAATAGCTTCATAAAATGAATCAAGGAGTGTTTCCTTCTCTTCTGTTTTCTAGAAGAGATTAAATTGAATTGGTGTTAATTCTTCTTTCAACATTTGGTCAGATTCTCAAGTGGTGATTTCTTTTTTGGAGGAGTTTTAAAATTTGTGAATTCAATTTCCTTGATAATAAACAAGGATAATTCATATTGGGTGAGTTATAGTAATTTGTCTTTTTAGATGAAATAGTTCAATTTCTCAA
>NW_006942140.1:0-1242 GCF_000298275.1 Orycteropus afer afer | reverse complement strand
CTTTTTAAACCTTCAAAATGGCGGTGCCATCCGGACCAGCAAAAGTCCACAGTTCAGCCCACCTTTCTTTCTCTTCACCTTCTCTGTTTGTTCTCCAGCCACCATGCACAGTGCTCCGTGCAGTCCCTGGCTAGCAGGGTGATTTTTAGGTTAATTCTTAGGTCCTACCACCACTCGGGAATTTCCAAACTGTCTGCTGTCAGGATTGCTCAGGATCACTGCCAGACCACAGCTCTGTATGTCTCATTTTTTGGTATTTTCACGCATATTCTTCTGCTAGTTAGGGTTTAGTTCACTTCTATATCTATCCCTTCAAGTCTCAGGGGTCCAAGATTATCTTCTGTGTCTGTGTTAATTGGTTTCCCTTTTGTTTGTTGGAGAGGGTCTGTGCAGTCTTTCTGCCTAGTCTGCCATCTTGTCGGAACCTCCTTGGTGAATTTCTTGCATCACCTCTTGATGGTTTTGATACAGCTTAAATTTTAAGAATCACTGATCTTCATGATCTGAGACCTCGCCTCCATCTTTTAATCTGAATTCATTTTCTCTTGCTCTCCTCTTACTCACTCTGATCTAGTTATATTGGCTAATCTGCTGCTTCTCTAAGAAGCCAGGCACATTTCTACCTCAGAGTCTTCAACAATGGTCATTGCCAATGTCTATAACACTCTTCTTCCAGATTTCTGCTACTCTTACTTCTCCATCCTTCTTGAAGTCTTTGTTCAAATATTTGTTCCCAATACCACTTTTACTTTCTATATAATTTATTTACACATGGTTGGGCAATCTACTTCCATAGTGATACTGCCTTGGAAACCCAAGGAGGGGTCACTGTGAGTCAGGTCTGACTCAACAGCACACAACAACAACAACCACAAGAAGGGGTTGTTATGAGTCAGGAACAACTTGACGACAGTGAGTTTGGTTTGGATATATATATATAATTGCTTTCTCCTCCAGCTAACATATAAATTACATAAGGGTCAGAATATTTTTTCTTTGTTAATTTATGCATCTCAAGCACCTAGACAGTATCTGGCACACAGCTGGCACTCAAATATTTCAAATATTTGATGCATAATGAGTGAATAAAAGAATGAATAAGTGAGTGAATAACCTACTCAACTATCTCATTATGTGACTTTTCATAATTACAACAATGGTAAAAAGTCTAACTATAAAGTTAAAAACAAAAGGCCAGATGCCAGGTCATTAACTTGTGTGTGTGCTCCATGGTCTGTCCAA
>NW_006942139.1:0-1249 GCF_000298275.1 Orycteropus afer afer | reverse complement strand
TGTGCCGTCGAGTCAACCCCGACTCATAGCGACCCCTCCTTGGGTTTCCGAGGCAGTATCACTACGGAAGTAGGATTGCCCAACCTTCCTTCTGAATATACACATATACTGATGTGCAAGGACATAAGTGGTGAAAGAGGGTAGCCCTGATTATAGCAGAGGTAGGAAGATCTTTCACCCTGGAGTCACACTGCCGGTTCTAATCCCAGCTCCGATTATTTTTTTTCCTACATGTTGTTGCTTTTAGGTGCTGTCAGGTTGGCTCTGACTCAGAGTGACCCTATTTACAACAGAACAGAACACTGTCTGGTCTTGTGCCATTTTCACAGTCTTTGCTATGGCTAAGCCCACTGTTGTAGCCACTGTGTCAAACCATCTTGTGAGAGTCTTCCCCTTTTTTGCTAACCCTTTACTTTACCCAGCGTGGTATACTTCCTAGCTAGCAATTTTCATCTCTTTCCCTCCCATCCCTCATAACTAACAAAGAAAGTTTCCTTCTGCGTGTAAACCTTTCTTGACTTTTCAGGACAGTGGGCTCAATAAATATATGTCCTTCTGTGATTGACTTATCTCACTCAGCGTAATGTCCTCCAAGTTCATCTACATTATGATCCTTCATTATTCTTTAATGTTGCATAATACTCCACTGTGTGTATGCACCATAGTTTAGTTGCCCATTCATCTGTTGATGGACACTTAAGTTGTTTCCATCTCTTTCGTATTTGTGAATAGTGCTGCAATGAACATGGTGTGTATATATCTATTTGTGTCCCAGCTTTCACTAATTTAGGATACATACCTAGTAGTGGGATTTCTGGAACAAATGATATTTCTATTTTCCAATTTTTGAGCAAGCACCATAATGTTTTCCACAGTGGTTGTACCATTTTACAGTCCTAGCAGCAGTGTAGGAGCTCTGGTAGCATAGTGTCTAAGGCACTTGACTGCTCACCAGAAGGCTGGCGGTTCAAACCCACCAGCCACTCCTCAGAAGGAAGGTTGGGCAATCCTACTTCTGTAGTGATATTGCCTCGGGAACCCAAGGAGGGGTCGCTATGAGTCGGGGCCGACTTGACGGCAAATAACAACAACAAGTCTTATCACTATTTTATCCCTCACTTTGTTGTTGTTGTTGTTATGTGCCGTCGAGTTGCACCCGACTCCTAGTGACCCCTCCTTGGGTTTCTGAGGCAGTATCACTACGGAAGTAGATTGCCCCATCTTCCTTCCGAGGAGTGGCTGGTGGGTT
>NW_006942138.1:0-1249 GCF_000298275.1 Orycteropus afer afer | reverse complement strand
TGTTGTTGTTTGCCGTCGAGTCGGCCCCGACTCATAGCGACCCCTCCTTGGGTTTCCGAGGCAGTATCACTACGGAAGTAGGATTGCCCAACCTTCCTCCCGAGGAGTGGCTGGTGGGTTTGAACCGCCTGCCTTCTGGTTAGCAGTCAAGTGCCTTAGCCACTATGCTACCAGAGCTCCCATCCTAGGCATTAGTGAGTTGAAATGAACAAGTTTTGGTGATTTTGAATCAAACAACCATATGATTTACTATGATGGGAATGATAAATTGAAGATGAATGGTGTGGCATTCATCATCACAAAGGCTGTTTCAAGATCTGTCCTGAAGTACAATGCTGTCAGTTATAGGGTAATATCTGTATGACTATAAGGAAGATCAATTAATACTACTTTTATTCAAATCTATGCACCAACTACCAAAGCCAAGATAAGGAAATTGAAGATTTCTACCAACTTCTGCTGTCTGAAATTCACCAAATTTGAAATAAAGCTGTATTGATTATCACTGGTGACTGGAATGACAAAGTTGGAAACAATGAAGAGTACCAGCAGTTGTAAAATATGGCCTCGGTGATAGAAATAATGCTGAAGATCACATGATAGAATTTTGCAAACCAATGACTTATTCATGGTAAATAGCTTTTTTCAACAACATAAATGACAGCTATACAGGTGGACTTTGCCAGATGGAATACACAGGAATCAGATTGACTACATTTGTGGCAAGAGACAATGGAGAAGTTCAATATTTTCACCCAAAACAGGCCAGGAGGTGCTAGTAGAACAGACCATCAACTACTCATGTGCATGTTCAAGTTGAAGTTGAAGACAATTAAAACAAGTTCACAAGAGGAAAAATAAGACCTTGATAATATCCTTTCTGAATGTAAAGACCATCTAAAGAATAGATTTGGTGCATTGGACACCAGTGACTGAAAACCAGAGGATTTGTGGGATGACATCAAGAACATCATCCATGAAGAAAGTAAAAGTCATAAAAATAATAAAGGAAAGAAAGAAAAGACCAAAATGGATGTCAGAAAAGACTCTGAAAGTTTCCCTTGAGTGAAGAGTAGATAAAGCAAATGGAAGAAATGACAAAATATAAGAACTGAACAGAAGATTTCAAAGAGCAGCTTGGCAGACAAAGCCAATTACTATAATGCAGTGTTCAAAGATCTGGAGTTAGAAACCAAAAAGGAAAAGCAGGCTGGGCGTTTCTCAAGCTGAAAGAACTGAGGAAAAAATT
>NW_006942137.1:0-1249 GCF_000298275.1 Orycteropus afer afer | reverse complement strand
CAGATTGGTAAGGAAGAAGTAAAACTATCCCTATTTGCTGATGAGACATGATCCTATACATAGAAAACCCAAGAGACTCAGCAAAAAAATTACTGGAACTAATTGAGAGATTTAGCATAGTGGCAGGATACAAGATGAACATCCAAAAATCAGTTGGATTCCACTACACCAGCAAAGAGATCACTGAAAAAGGAATAAGGAAATCAATACCATTTACAATACAAAACCAAACTCACTGCCATCGAGTCGAATCTGACTCATAGTGACCCCTCCTTGGGTTTCTGAGGTGGTATCACTACGGAAATAGGTTGCCCAGCCTTCCTTCGGAGGAGTGGCTGGTGGGTTTGAAACATCAGCCCTCTGGTTAGTAGTCACATGCCATAAATCTTACCAAGGACACAAAAGACCTGTACAAAGAATACTACAAAACACTACTACAAGAAACCATAAGAGACCTACATAAATGGTAGAACATATGATGCTTGTGGATAGGAAGCTTGAACACTGAAAATGTCAGTACTACCCACAGCAATCTATACATTCAATGCAATTCCAATCTAGATCCCATCATCATTCTTTAAGGATATGGAAAAATTAATTTTATATGGAAAGAAAAGATATCTTAGATAATCAAAGCACTATTGAAGAAGAAGAACAAAGTAGGAGGTCTCACAATGCTGGATCTCAAAACCTACTATATAGCCACAGTAGTCAAAACAGTCTAGTATTGGTACAATGACAGACACATATACCTATGAAATAGAACTGAGAACCCAGAAATAGATCCATCGCCCTATGGTCAGCTGATCTTTGACAAAGGGCTGAAATCCATTAAATGGGGAAGAGATTGTCTGTTTAACAAATGGTGCTGAGAAAACTGGATATTCATAAAAATGAAACAAGACCTGTACCTCACACCATAGACAAAAATAACTCCACGTGGATGAAAGACTTAAATGTGAATTCTCAAACTATAGTTTCTCAAGGAAAAACTGGGGACAAATTTAGGGGCCTTAATTTATGGCATAAATAGAATATCAAGCTGCAGAAACTGCAAGGAGGCCACATATTCTGACCTCCTAGAACCCTACAAGAGGAAGGCAGAATCACCATCAGTAGCCCAAGGCCTATTACTGCAAGGCTGGACATGCTGCCTCCCTCCAGCCCTTTCTCCAACTGTTCCTCCCAAAGCACCCACCACCTCTCTCCTGGGTTCGATAATTCACTGCAGTGGCCACACAGAGCTCAC
>NW_006942136.1:0-1249 GCF_000298275.1 Orycteropus afer afer | reverse complement strand
CTTAGAACCCAATGGATTTTTGTATGTTGCTCTTAAATTCTACCACAATGCTTGATCTATTTGAGTAGTTTTCTTGCTGAGTCTCTTGTATTTTCTATGCATAGGATCACATCATCTTCAGATAGAGATAATTGTACTTCTTCCTTACCAATTTTGGTTCCTTTTATTTAATTTTCTTGCTTTTTTGCCCTGGCTAGGACTTCCAATGCAGTCAGTATTGAATATGAGTGGTGATAGAGAACATCCTTATCAGTTCCCATTTGCTAGGAGAATGATTTAATAATGTATTATATTTTTGATATGTTGTTAGAATTTATTGGCTAAGATTTTGTTGAAAATTTTTACTTCTACATGTATAAGGGATATTGGTCTGTAGTTTTCCTTTCTAGAGGTGTCTTTGCCTAATTTTTTGTATCAGGCTTATGCTTATTTCATAAAATGAATCTGGAAGCATTCTATCCTTTTCTTTATTCTAGAATAGTTTGGGTAGGATTGGTGTCAGCTCTTTGAATATTTGGTAGAATTCTCCAGTGAAGCTCTCTGGGTCAGGATGTTTTTGTGTTGGTAATATTTTTATGACCTGTTCAATTTCATCTTTTGTTATATATCTGTTCAAATTTTCTAGCTTAGTCTGTGTTCATTAAAGTAAGTACTGTAGTTCTAGAAATCTGTTCCTTTCTTTCAGGTTTTCAAATTTGTTGGATTACAGTTCTTCATAGTATACTGAAAACCTTTTCATTTTGGTTGGTTCTTTTTTGATGTCATCCATTTCATTTCTTATACATGTTGTTTGAATGTTCTCCTTCTTTTCCTTTGTTAAATTTGCAAGGAATCAACTTCTAGTCTTGTTGATTCCTTCTATCACTTTTCTGTTTTGTGTATTTCTCCTCAAATCTTTATTTCTTTTCTTCTGGTGACTGTAGGCATTTTTTTACTGCTCTTTTTCTAATTGTTGAAAATATTGGGTTAAGGTACTGATTTTGTCTCTTTCCTCTTTTTTAATGTGTGCATTCATTGTTATAAATTGACCTTTTATCACTGTTTTTTCTAAGTCTCAAAGATTTGGGTATGTTGTATTTTCATTGTTGTTTGATTCAAGACATTTTAAAATATTTCTTCTATTACCCAGTAGTTTTAAAGGAAGGTGTTACACAATTTCCATGTATTTGCTTTCTTTTCCCTTGATTTTCCTATTATTGCTTTCCAATTTTATGGTGGTGTGATCTGAGAAGATGCTTTGCAATATTTC
>NW_006942135.1:0-1234 GCF_000298275.1 Orycteropus afer afer | reverse complement strand
TACTTTTGAGCTATTAATATGGCTCACTGCATTTCCAGAAAATGCTTTGTACAGTATATTCTTTTAATGTACCTGTCATGGATTGAACTGTGTCCCAAAAAACATGTATCGACTTACTTAGGCCATGATTCTCAAATGTGGCTGTCATATGATGATGTAATCACCTCTCATAATGTGATCTGATGTGATCAGCCAATCAGCTGTAAGGGGCTTAGGGTGGATGTAACACCGTTACTCAGGTCAGCGCCCCAACTGGATGTAAGAGGAGTGTCCCTGGAGCACAGCCTGCATCACCTTTTATCCTATCACAACTGAGTAAACTGCTTCTTTAATGTTTCTTGAGTTCTGTGAGACTGGCAGCAATTTTGTAAAACCCAACAACGGGAGGGAGAGTCCTGAAGGGAGGAGGAGGAGGTGATGTCAGAGAAGATGGAGTGCCACAGCAGCCTGGAAAAGCTGGGCATTTGGGACATCTTCAACCGCCTCACAGGAACCAGCTTTGCGTTGAGCCTCTAAAAGAAATGATTCATGCACTGGCCCTAGGGCCGAGCACAGAGCAGCAGTGAAGGTGAAACAAACAATCGCAATTAAGGGCTGCCTCAATTACTGCTAACCCATCTTCAGTACACGATCTCCAAAGTTAAGAGACTACAGATAGGGTCTGTGACACTCGGGTATGTTATCTCAACTTTTTTAGTATTGCCTTTAGAAGTAGGATTAAGTATGTACTCTTTTCAGTAAGTCAAGAGTGGACAATTTATACTATTCTTAAATAGAAGCTTTCTCAGAATATACACGGTATTTTGGGCAACGAATCAGCAAGGGGAAGGCCTGATGCTTTCCATTCCAGCTGTGTGTCATGACAGCTCTGCATCTCAGGTACACGACATAATGAAATTTGGCTCAGCCTTTCTGAGGACACTCCTGCTTTATTCTACTTGGTGGAAAACATCAGGCTGCACCTCTTTTGAAGAAATAAAACCTTGGCTAGCATAGCATTCCAGGAACCTCTCCTGTTTTCTTAGTTAAAGAGCAAAAAACAGCAGCTAATTGAAAGAATCTTATACTCTTGGGTTTGGTAAATATATTGGCTAAGCTTAAAAGATATCAAGGATATCTCCTTGAGGACTAAGGTGCGCCTGACACAAGCCATGATATTTCTAATTGCCTCGTATGCATGTGAGAGCTGGACAATGAATAAGGAAGACCGAAGAAGAGTTGATGCTTTTGAGTT
>NW_006942134.1:0-1196 GCF_000298275.1 Orycteropus afer afer | reverse complement strand
AGCAGTCAAGTGCCTTAGGCACTATGCTACCAGAGCTCCTAGGAATTGGCTAGATGGCACCTAACAACAAGCCTATATTAAATGCATTTTGAACGTATTTTGACTATCATAACTTTTTTGGCCTTTTGTTGCTGTGTGCTATAGAGTTGAATCTGACTCTTAGCGACCCTATAGGACAAGGGAGAACTACCCCATAGGGCTTCCAAGGCTTCTTTACAGAAGCAGACTGCCATATCTTTCTGTAGTAGAGCCATAGGTGGGTTTGAACCATCAACTTTTCAGTTAGCAGCCGAGGACTTAACCACTGCACCATCAGGGCCCCCCCCCCTTTTGTGTGCCCTTTAAATCAATCAAAAAAACAAAAAAAAAAAAAAAAAAAAAACAGTTGCCATTGAGACAATCTAACCTCATGTGTCAAAGTACAACTGTGCTCCATATTTCAATAGCTGATTTTTTGGAAGTAGATCATCAAGCCTGTCTTCCAAAGTCCCTCTGGGTGAACTTGACCTCCAGTCCTTGGGTCAGAGAGTACATTAATTGCTGGCACCACCCAGGGACTCCATTACCTCTCATAATCAAGAGTTACCCAGACTTCACATGTATTTGTTTTGTTCTTTAAAATCAAACAGTGCATTTTTATAAGCAGAACTCTTCTCTTGTACTTCATTAGTATTTCACAGGCACAAGTCCAATGCTCAATAAATAGATGCTGAAAGACTGACAGAGGTATCAGTGGGCAAAGTGGCAGCCCAGTCTTCTTGTGCGGGCTTCTGGCAATCAGCATGCCACCAGCTGCAGGAAGATGTTCACAGTCCAAATAGCAACTGATGTGGAGGACACATGAAGTATAGGGAGCTAAAATAAGCACCCAAATCCCACTGATGAGATCCAGAAACTCCATCAACCACCTCAGTCTTTGTGGATATCTCACTTCTGAGAGATCTTTTCCCCTTGTAGCTTTTATGCTGCCATCATGTGGGCTTCCCATATAGCCTCATTACCATGTAGGTTCTTAGCAGGAAATGTCAGGTCCTATACATTTTCAGGGAGCTCTGGTAGCGTAGTGCCTAAAGCACTTGACTGCTAACCAGAAAGCTGGCGGTTCAAACCCACCAGCCACTCCTCGGAAGGAAGGTTGGGCAATCTACTTCCATAGTGATAGCACCTCGGAAACCCAAGGAGGGGTCGCTATGAGT
>NW_006942133.1:0-1239 GCF_000298275.1 Orycteropus afer afer | reverse complement strand
TATCAGCCTGAGACACTCTTTAAAACTTGAACCAGAACTATTTCTTTAGGTCATCTTTTAGCTAAATAACAGATTAGTTCATAAAATAAACAATATCACCCAAGAGTACTGTGTTCCTTTAAAAAACCATCCATATGAGACCAAACGATCGACATTTACTCAAAAGCAAAAATGAGGCAGCAAGTGGACAGGGAAATTAGATTACTAGCAACAGAACAACCAGAACAGGAACAATGAGAAAATTGAAATACTGTGAAAAATATAACCAATGTCCCTGAAAAAACCATGCAGAAATTGTTAAACGGAAATCTAACTTGTTATATAAATCTTCACCAAAAACACAATTAAAAAAACCAAATTCACTGCCGTCGAGTACATTTGACTCACAGCGACCCCTCCTTGGGTTTCCGAGGAGGTATCTCTATGGAAGTAGATTGCCCAGTCTTCCTTCCGAGGAGTGGCTGGTGGATTTGAACTGTCAACCTTCTGGTTAGCAGTCAAATACTTTAGGCACTATACCACCACAGCCCCCCCAAAACAATAAAGTATTTTAATTAAAAACATATATATATTGTTAACTGAAAAAAAGCACAGGGCAAGGCAGAATAGTGTATAGAGAATGTTCCCATTAGAGTGACAATAATTTTACATGTATACACAGACACACTAAGGAGCTCTGGTAGCACAGTGCCTAATGCATTTGACTGCTAACCGGAAGGTTGGCAGTTCAAACCCAGTAGCCACTCTGTGAAAGGAAGACGGGGCAATCTACTTCTGTGAAGATTTACCGCCTGAGAAACCCAATGGGGGTTGCTATGAGTTGGAATCACTAGATGGCAAGGAGTTTGGTTTTGACACACACACACACTTACCAATTAAATGCAGAGAACACCTCTAGAAGGATATTTTTAAAAACTAAGAGCTGTGGTTGTCTTTAGGGAGAAATCTGGGGTGGAATTTCACTCTATGCCCTTTCAAATTGTTTGAATATTTTAGAAAGTTTGTGAATTACTTTTAAAAAAAAATTTAAGAAACCCACTGTAATCCTAAAAGTAAATAAAATGCATGGTAAGATTGGTTCTGAATTTAAGATTTTTCACATTTGAAACTGTTAGTAATTCACAATTACACACTGAGAAAGTCCTTCACAAGCACTCTCTCAACCTCGGAGGCAGGCCAGAACTACATTTCTTTGGGCAACACCTGCCAGGGAGTGATGTAAGTGCTTGACTAAAAACT
>NW_006942132.1:0-1249 GCF_000298275.1 Orycteropus afer afer | reverse complement strand
CACTATGGAAGTAGATTGCCCCATCTTCCTTCCGAGGAGTGGCTGGTGGGTTTGAACCGCCAGCCTTCTGGTTAGCAGTCAAGTGCCTTAGGCACTACGCCACCTTTTAATTAAATACAGAACCTACTCGTTCAATTTTAAGTAATTTAATGGAGCCTCTTCCAAAAAAAAAAGTAGCAATAATGAGAGTAACAGGAAAGGTTACCTGGAATTTTATACAACAGTGAACTGCTATTTTGGCAACAAAACCTTAATTGATGACTTTCTTTGCATTCATTCCCTCTGCTGGGAAAATAATTTTCTATGAAAACTGGAAGTTCATATTAGTTTCCAAAAAGAATGGTTAATTCTTTTTTTTTTCCCAAAGAAAAATGTAGTTTATTTTTAAACAGTTTCAGTAACATTCTTTTACTTCAGGGGGATCTTTAAAAAGATTTGCACTTAGCTGACAATGCATATATCCCAGTTACTCTGTTTAGTCTATTTGTGTAGTTGATCTCTCCTTCTAGCAGGAGAGACATAGAGTAACAAAGTCATTTTTATTCTTATTTTCCTGCTAAGATTAAATACCTTAGTCATCTCGATTCCAGTTGTTTTGAGGAAAATAGCTCCTTAGTTCTGAAGGTTTAAAGTAGTAGATACTTATCACATTTGTGCAGAAATAAACATGTCAATTACATTTTAAAGAGATTAAATGTTATCACCTTGTCACTTCATTACTACTTATTGATTTTAGCCTTTTTTTACTTGGCCACAAGAAGAGGATTTTAATGGTTTCATTGAATTAGGCAGAGTTTCATGCCAACCCTGACGTATTTGGGAGAGGGTAGAGAGTGGAGATGCTAGATTCTTAGACCAATTCATGTTGTTTAATTGATATATAAGAATCAGCTCAGTATTTATTTTTTAATTTAATTTTATTTTTATTGTGATTTGGGGAAAGTTTACAGAGCAAATTCACTTTCCACACAGCAGCTTACATACACTTTGTCTCATGACATTGACTACAATTTCCCACAATGCAGCAGCTCCCCTCCCACTTCTTCCCCATAGTCACCTCTTCCCTGTGTCCTTCCCTCCCATGCACTCCTGCCTCCTGAGCGGTCTCCCTGTGCATACACAGCCCTTCTATTTTCCCATGATTGATCTGTCCAAGGAGTGTATCTACCTAATGTAAATGTTCAGCTCATATGCCTGTCTTTTGTTTGGCTGGAAGGCACAGGAGTGAGTTCAATTCCAGACCTGAAGG
>NW_006942131.1:0-1249 GCF_000298275.1 Orycteropus afer afer | reverse complement strand
AAAAAATAGAGCCAGTGATGACAGACAAATCTTTAGGAAGTTTGTTGTACATGGGGACTAAAGAAATGGTGTAATAGCTGGTAGATGATGGTAGGGGGAAATGTTTTTTTTTAAAAAACCCCAAAATATGAGAATGTTTATATGTTGATAGGGATAATCTTTAAAAGTAGAAAAACAAAGCAGAGAAAAGAAAAAACCTAACATCACTTTCTTATTGACTTTTGGGAGAGAGAGAGAGATTATTTAGCTATTTCTTTTTGTTTTAAAAGTATTTTATTGTGTTTTAGGTGAAAGTGTACACTGCAAGTTAGGTTCCCATTTAACAATTCATATAGAAATTGTTCCATGACATTGGTTACACTTTTCACAATGTGTCAGCATTCTTATTATTTCCATTCTGTTTGTTTACATTGCTCTAACTCCCCTTCTCTTCCTTGCTTTCTCGTGCCTGCTTTTTGGTAAATGTTGACCATTTAGTCTCATACAGGTGATTATTTAAGGGAGAAATTACTCATGGGTGATATTGTTTGTTTTATCAGCCAACATATTATTTTGCTGAAAGGTGGCAGGTGTCAGCTGGCTAGGGGCTGATGTCATTTTCTCTCCACATCTACTCAAGATCACTCTTACTTCATCCCCATTCCTTAAACACAGTATAGTTTCCATTCGCATGTCAGCACTTATTTTTAATATTTAAAAATATCAATATCACTTCTAATGTATAAGTGCATCTATTGCTTCCTATAAGAAACCTTGGTTGTAGTGTAATTAAGTGCTCAGCTTCTTAGCATAAAGAGCAGTGCTTTGAGCCTATCAGCTGCTCCACAGGAGAACAATGTGGCACCCTATTTCCATAAAGATTTACAGCCTTACAAACTCTATGGTGCAATTCTGTCCTATAGGGTTGCTGAGTCAGAATCAACTTGATGACAATGAGTTTTTTGTTTTGTTTTTCAATTGCTTGTGAAATAAACCCCTCAACAAGGGCTTAAACCAATACAAAAACAATTGCCATTGACTCAATTCTGACTCATGGTCACCTTATGTGTACAAAATGGAACCATGCTCTACAGGGTTTTGAACATAGTGTCCTTTCAGAAGTAGATTACCAGGACATTTTTCTGAGTCACCACTGGGCTGATTAGAACACCAGTCTTTTAGGTATTAACTTAGTGTTTAACCATTAGCTCCACCCAGGGATTTCCTCTTCATGCTATCTATTCATTTATGTATTTTTTGTTACAAATAT
>NW_006942130.1:0-1196 GCF_000298275.1 Orycteropus afer afer | reverse complement strand
GAAGCCATAGGTGTGGGTTCAGTTCCAGACCTGAAGGGCAGCTAGGAGCCATAGTCTCAGTGGTTCCATCAGGCTCTATCAGACCAGCAAACCTTGTCTACCCCACCCCCCACCTTTTTTTCTCCAAATGATTTTGAGTTTTGTTCCACATTGTTCCCCCACGCTATCCAGGATCTCCTACATAGATCCCCTTCCAGTGGTTGACATTGGTAGCTGGGCACCATCTAGTTCTTCTGGTCTCATAGTCATATAGGCTGAAGATCAGATGGTGTACCAGTCGCTAGGAATAATTGTTTCCAAGAATCTTTGGTTTTCTTCATTCTTCTTTGCTCTGGACAAGAAGAGACCCATCGTTGCATCTAGATGGCAGCTTGCAAGCTTTTAAGACCACAGTAGCTACTCGCCAAAGTAGGAGGTGGAACAATGTTTTGTGTACTATATTATGCCAATTGAGCTTGATGCCCCCTGTGACAATGGTCCCGAGCCCACAGGTTCAACTACTAGGTCCCTCTTGGTAGCTGGCTGTGACCAAGCAGTGACCACAACCTTGCCCCTTGTCAGCTCTACTATACATCTGGGAATTCAAATCATACACATAAACTTATAGGACCATTGTCTGCCAACCCTATTCATGTTCTTGGGTACATTCCCTGCTTCATAGAGATACCTACTAGTTCAGCCTGTCCACCCATCTATCTACCAATATACCCATGTTAGCCTTCACTGACAATGCCATACTATATGTGCACAATGGTTCATCTTTGTTGTCTGTACCTCCCCTGTACCTCTCTATGTCTTTCTCATCCTCAATGCTGTCATATTGGTCACAAAGATTTGGTATATTGACCTTCTCTTCACCAAAATCAATACTCATCTCTATCTATCTAACATTGTTCCCTTCTCTCCCCTCCCACCCCTGGTAACCAACGAAGAAAATTTCCTTTGATAGATAAACCTTTCCTTAACTTTTACAATAACGGACTAATACAATATTTGTTCTTCTATGATTGACTTATTTCACTCAGCATAATGTCCTCCAAGTTCATCCACGTTATGCAGTGTTTTTCAGATTCTAGGTTATTCTTTAGGGTCGTATAGTATTCCATTGTGTGTATGTACCAAAGTTTGGTTATCTGTTCCTCAACTGATGGACTCCTAGGTTGTTTCCATCTTTTGGCTATTGTAAATAGTGCTGC
>NW_006942129.1:0-1217 GCF_000298275.1 Orycteropus afer afer | reverse complement strand
AAATAATCCAAGAAGCTGGATTATATGAAGAAGAATATGGCATCAGGATTGGAGGAAGACTCATTAACAACCTGTGATACGCAGATGACACAACTTTGCTTGCTGAATGTGAGAATGACTTGAAACACTTACTGATGAAGATTGAAGACTACAATCTGAAGTATGGATTACACCTCAATATAAAGAAAACAAAAATTCTCACAACTAGTCCAATAAACAGCTTCATGGTGGATGGAGAAAAGATTGAAGTTGTCCAAGATTTCATATTATTTGGTTCTACAATCAACACCAATGGAAGCAGCAGTCAAGACATCAGACAACATATTGCATTGGGTAAATCTGCTGCAAAGGAACTCTTTCAAGTGCTGAAAAGCAAAGATGCCTCTTTGAAGACTAAGATGCACCTTACTCAAGCCATGGTATTTTCAATCTCCTCTTATGTATGTGGAAACCCCTCCAACCACCCTTACCTGGATCTCTGCAGCAAACTCCTCAATCTGTTCCAGTCCCCTTTGTCTTTTCTGTCCTCTCCCTGCCTTCCCACCTTGCTCCTTGTGGGGCGTGGCCTGGGTTCCCTCTCTTCACCTGGGTCCCTGTGGCTGACTCCTAGATCTGCTCTGGTCCCCTTTGTCTTTCCTGTCCTCTCCCTGCTTCCTGCCTCTCTGCCTGTTCTTAGGTCCCTGGAATCTGAATGAGAATGCTATCATTTTAAAATCCAAAATGGTTGTGCCCTTGGTCACTTTAAATATCCAAAATGGCCACCACTTGTAAACATTCAAAATGGTTGAGCCCTCGGTCACTTTAAATATCCAAAATAGCTGTCACTTGTAAACATTCAAAATGGCTATGCCCTGTGTCATTTTAAATATCCAAAATGGTTGCCACGTGTAAACAATCAAAATGGCCATGCCTTCTAGACAAACAAGAAGGTCAGTGAAAAAAAACAAGAAAACCTGCAATATCTGGGGATAGGGCAATAAGAAAAAAAGGCAGAGAAGAAGAATAATGAAGAAAAAAATGGGAAAAATGCAAAAAGAAAAACAAGGAATCTGGTTAACCATGAGAAAAAAGAAGAAAAAAAATGCAACCAGGAACAGGGAAAAGAAAAAGCTGAAACTAGGACCTGAGATGGGAATAATAGTAAAAAGCACAAAAGTATTAATAATAATAGTAGTTTCAAAACAGACAAAAGAAAACAAACTAAAAGCCAGAAAAAA
>NW_006942128.1:0-1193 GCF_000298275.1 Orycteropus afer afer | reverse complement strand
TCCTTCCAAAGAGTGGCTGGTGGCTTTGAACCGCCAGCCTTCTGGTTAGCAGTCAAATGTCTTAGGCACTACGCTACCAGAGCTTCCATGGCTCGGGTTAGATGCACCTTAATCTTCAAAGAGACATCCTTGCTTTTCAACACTTTAAAGAGATCCTTTTGCCACAGATGTGTCCAGTGCAATAAGTCATCTGATTTCTTGATTGCTGCTTCCATGAGTGTTGATTGTGGTGTTAAGTGAAATGAAATCTTTGACAACTTCAATCTTTTTTCCCATTAACCATGATGCTGCTTATTGGTCTGGTGTGAGGATTTTCATTTTCTTTATGTTGAGATGTAATCCATACTGCAGACTGTAATGTTTAATCATTATCAGTGAGTGCTTCAAGTCATCCTCACTTTCAGCAAACAGAGTTGTGTCATCTGCATATCACAGGTCATTACTGAGTCTTCCTCCAATCCTGATGCCACATTCTTCTTCATATAGTCCAGCTTCTCCGATTATTCGCTCAGCATACAATTTGAATAAATATGGTGAAAAACTACAACCCTGACATACTCCCTTCCTGATTTTAAATTATGCAGTAACTCCTTGTTCTATTTGAATGACAGCCTCTTGGTCTATGTACCGGATCCTCATGAGCACAATTAAATGCTCTGGAATTCCTATTCTTCTCAGTCTTATCCATAATTTGTTATGAAATGCACAATAAAATGCTTTTGCATAGTCAATAAAACACAAGTAAACATCTTTCTGGTATTCTTTGCTTTCAGGCAAGATCCATATGATATTAGCAATGGTAAGCCTCATTCCATGTCCTCTACTGAATCCAGCTTGCATTTCTGGAAGTTCCACTGCATCACCAAAGAGGCCTTAAAAGTGTCTAAGAGGCAGTTTGCTTTCATCACAGAGTTACCAGGACCCTCAGATATCAACATGGCACTTCAGAGACTGATAGAGCACATGTCGTTTTTGTTGTTGTTGTTGTGTGCCGTCGTGTCGGCCCCGACTCATAGCGACCCCTCCTTGGGTTTCCGAGGCAGTATCACTACAGAAGTAGGATTGCCCAACCTTCCTTCCGAGGAGTGGCTGGGGGGGTTGAACCCCCAGCCCTCCTGTTTGGGGCTCTGGGAGGGTAGTGGCTAAAGGACTTTACTGCTAACCAGAAGGCTGGCAGTTCAAACCCACCAGCC
>NW_006942127.1:0-1249 GCF_000298275.1 Orycteropus afer afer | reverse complement strand
CATTCTAACCTAACCGGACTATTCATAAAGTTGGGCAGTAATGTATCAAACAGTGTTTCTTTGCTACTCATAAGGTTTTCCCTGGCCAATTCTTTGCGAAGTTGACAGCCTCTTCCTTCTTCCTAGTCTGTCTCAGTCTGTAAGCTGGGCTGATACCTGTGCGCCATGTGCATGCTGCTGGTTTTGAAATGTCAGTGGCTCAGCCTCAAAACTCACATCAACATGTCACCATGGTAGGACAAACTGACAGAGAAGTTTGTCTCCCTTTTGGAAACCTCTCATATCCTTACCTGGGTCCCTGTGGCTGACTCCTCCTCTTTCCAGATTCCTGGGCCTTTTAATCCCCTTTGTCCCACTCTCCTGACCTGCTGCTTTGGGTATGCCTGATTTCCCTCTCCTCACCTGGATCCCTGTGGCTGACTGCTCCTCTGTCTGGGTTCCTGGCTTTTAATCCCCTTTTTCCCACTATCCTGTCCTGCTGCTTTGGGCGTGCCTGAGTGCCTCTCCTCACCTGGATTCCTGTGGCTGACTGCTCCTCTGTCCCGGTTCCTGGCTTTTAATCCCCACTCTCCCACTCTCCCGGCCTGCTGCTTTATTGTGCTCAGGAGGAACACACTTATAGAGGCTAGCAAGTCCCAAGTTCTTGGGTCAAACGTCAAGCTGGAGGTTTTCCCCAACTCATGCAGCTGCAGGGGCTGAAGACCTCAAGGTTCGCAGGCAGTATTCCGGCTGTTGACTCCAATGAATGACGAATCCAAGATCTCCAGGCTGAATGGTGAATTGTTCGTTCATGGACAGTTGTAGGCAGCACAACACAATCCCAATTTATAGATGCTGGAAAGTCCCATGTTCTTGGATCAAACAGCAAGCTGGAGGCTTTTTCTGACTCACACAGCTGCAGGGGCTGAGGATCTCAAGGTTGGCAGACAATATTCTGGCTGTTGACTCCAACAAATGGTGAATCCAAGATCTCCAGGCCAAATGGTGGATTGTTTGCTAACAGATATTTGTAGGCAGCACAACAAGATCCTGATCCACAGAAGAATTTATTGAGGCTTTAAGAATTTACTGAACTTATTGAGGCTTGTTTTATGTCCTAACATATGGTCTATTCTGGAGAAGGATCCATGTGCACTGGAGAAGAATGTGAATTGTGCTTTTGTTGGGTGAAATGCTCTGTATATGTCGATGAGGTCGAGTTGGTTGATTGTATTGTTGAGTTCTTTTTCTAGTTGACGTGTCCTCTTTC
>NW_006942126.1:0-1250 GCF_000298275.1 Orycteropus afer afer | reverse complement strand
ACCCCTCCTTAGGTTTCTGAGGCAGTATCACTACGGAAGTAGATTGCCCCATCTTCCTTCCAAGGAGTGGCTAGTGGGTTTGAACCACCAGCCTTCTGGTCAGCAGTCAAGTGCCTTAGGCACTATGCTACCAGAGCTCCTGCTCAGAGTAGAGCCAACCTTAATGCTATGGATAGAGTAAGGCTTTCAGGACCTCCATTTGCTGATGTGTCATGTCTCAGGATGGGAAGAAACAGCTACAAATATTCATTCATAATCAGAACATAGAATGTATAAAGTATGAATCTAGGAAAATTGGAAGTTGTCAAAAATGAAATGGATCACATAAAGATCAATATCCTAGGTGTTGGTGAGCTGAAATGGACTGGTTTCAGCCATTTTGAATCAGACAGTGATATGATCTACAATGCTAGGAATGACAAATTAAAGAGGAATGGCATGGTATTCATCATCACAAAGAATGTATCAATATCTGTACAATGCTGTCAGTGACAGGATAATATCCATATGCCTACAAGGAAGATCAGTTAATACTACTATTATTCAAATTTCGTACCAACCACCAAAGCCAAAGAAGAGGAAATTGAAAATTTTTATCAACTTCTGCAGTCTGAAGTTGACTGACAATGCAATCAAGATGTGTTAATTATCACTAGTGATTGGAATGCAAACGTTGGAGACAAAGAAGAGTCACCAGTAGTTGGAAAATATGGCATTGGTGATATAAATAATGCTGGAGATAGCATGATAGAATTTTGCACGACAAGTGATTTATTCATTGCAAATACCTTTTTAAACAACATAAATGGCTGCTATACAGGTGGACTTCACCAGACAGAGTACACAGGAATCAGATTGACTATGTCTGTGGCAAGAGGCAATGGAGAAGCTCAATCTTTAGCCAAAACAGGGCTGGGAGCAGATTGTAGAACGGACCATGAACTTCTGATAGGCAAGTTCAAGTTGAAGCCAAAGACAATTAAAATAACTCCATAAGAGCCAAAATATGACTGATTATATCCCTCCTGAATTTAGAGACCATGTAAAAAATAGATTTGATTCATTGAACACCAGTGACCGAAAACCAGAGGAATTATGGGATGGCATCAAGAATATCACCCATGAAGAAAGCATAAGTTCATTAAAAAGACAAGAAAGGAAGAAAAGACCAAAAAGGATGTCAGAAGAGACTGAAACTTGCCCTTGAATGGAGAATAGCTAAAGCAAATGGAAGAAATGACAAGATAAAA
>NW_006942125.1:0-1150 GCF_000298275.1 Orycteropus afer afer | reverse complement strand
GGACATTATATAATGATTAAAGGATCAATTGAACAAAAAGATATAACCATAATAAATATCTGTGGACCCAATGAAAGAGCCCCAAAATACATAAATCAGACTTTAAAAGAGTTGAAAAGCCAAATAGATGACTCCATAGGCATAGTGAGAGATTTTAATACACCACTTTCAATGAAAGATAGACCAACTGGAAAAGTACTCAACAAAGATGTAGAAGAGCCAAAGAGTACAATCCACCAACTTCACCTTATTGACATCTACAGAGCACTTCACCCAACAACAGCACGATACACGTTTTTTTCCAGTGCACATGGAACATTTTGCATGATAGACCATATGTTAGGCCATAAAGCAAACCTTAATAAATTTAAAAACATTGAAATACTGCAAAGCATCTTTTCAGATCATAGTGCTGTCAAATTAGAAATCAACAATAGGAAGATCAACAGAAAAAGAGTAAACACATGGAAACTGAACAACACTCTCCTTGAGAAAGACTGAGTAAGAGAAGAAATAAAAATTGAAATTCACAAATTCCTCGAATCAAACAAGAATGAAAATACAACATACCAAGATTTTGGGACACAGCAAAAACAGTGATCAGAGGCCAATTTATAGCAATAAATGCAGACACTCAAAAAGAAGAAAGAGCCAAAATCAACACTTTAAACCAACATCTCCAACAATTAGAAAAAGAACATCAAGAAAAGCTTACAGTCACCAGAAGAAAGGAAGTAATAAAGATTCAAACAGAAATCAGTGGAACAGGGAAAAAAAAGGGGAGGAGGCAATAGAAAACATCAACAGGACCAGAAGTTTTCTTTTCTTTCCTTTTTTTTTAAGATCAATAAAACTGACAAACCACTGGCAAATTTAACAAAGAAAAAGAGGGAGAGAACACTAATAACAAGAAGAAACAAAATGGGTAACACACAACGGAACCAACTGAAGTAAAAAGAATAATATCAGGATACTATGAAGAACTGTACTCCAATAAATTTGAACATCTGGAAGAAACGGACAAATTTCTAGATACACACCACTTACCTAAACTAACACAGACTGATGTGGAAAAGTTGAATAAATCCATAACAATAGAAAAAATTGAGTAGGTCATCAAAAAATTACCAACAACAAAAAAAAGTCCTGG
>NW_006942124.1:0-1150 GCF_000298275.1 Orycteropus afer afer | reverse complement strand
TTTTTTTTAAGTGCTTGTTTTACATTCAGCATAAATTTAATTTCATTCCCCATTCACCGTGTCCAACCTTAACCCAGTCTCCTCCCCTCCCTATCCTGTAACCCTCCATTTTTGCCCCTCATATTTATGCTCTCCTGTTTGTCCTGCATTTCCTCAGTTTGAATGTTGTTCCTCTGGTGTCTCATGGTCTATTGGTCCAAGGAATGCATTACCATAGACTATGTAGGTGTGTCATCCTGGGTTGAGTGGTCTGCATGTACATCTTGTTAACTATTGGGCTGAGAGCCCACCCCTGGGGGTGAGTTTTATTCCAGGTGCAGAATGTATTCCAGGGCCATAGTATTGGGAGTCCCACCAAATTTCATCTGACCAGAAATTCTGGTCATTATTGAGTTTTGGGGATTTGTTCCATGTTTTCCTTCCCACTCTGTCCAGGATCTCCAGATTTGATCCTTTACTATGTGGTTGGCATTGGTAGTTGGGCACCACCTAGTTCTCCTGGTCTCAAGGACCATCATATCTTAGGGCTGATTGCTTCTAAATGCCTTTTTGTTTGTTTGGGTTTGGGTTTTTTGTTTTTTTGGCATTCTTCTTCACTTCTGATGCTAGGAGACAATTAGCTGCATCTTAGATGGCCACTTGAAAACTTTTAAGACCCCATTTGTTACTCACCAATGTAGGATGTGGAGCAATGCTTTTATGTATTTTGTTGTCCCAATTGAGTCTGGTGTCCCCCAGTACTATGGTCCTGAGGTAGTAGATCCATTGGATCTCTCTCCTATAGTGTTTCACAATTTTCTGTGAAAAACCTCAATATCTTCAGCCAAACGAGACCAGGAGCTAATTGTGGAACAGACCATCAACTTCTCATATGCAAGTTCAACTTGAAGTTGAGGACAATGAAAACAAGTCCATGAGAGCCAAAATATGATCTTGAATATATCCTTCCTGAATTTAGAGACTATCTAAAGAACAGATTTGATGCATTGAACTAGTTTTCATGATTGAAAACCAGAGGAACTGTGGGATGAGCGCTGGTAGCATAGTGCCTAAGGCACTTGACTGCTAACCAGAAGGCTGGTGGTTCAAACTCACAGCCACCCCTCGGAAGTAAGGTTGGGCAATCCTACTTCTGTAGTGATACTGCCTC
>NW_006942123.1:0-1249 GCF_000298275.1 Orycteropus afer afer | reverse complement strand
AGTGGCTGGTGGGTTTCAACCACCAGCCTTCTGATTAGCAGTCAAGTGCCTTAGGCACTATGCTACCAGAGCTCCTAAGTGCAACACTATTCCTCTTCAATTTGTAATTGCCAACATAGTAGACTATATGATTTTCTGGTTCAAAATAGCTAATACAAGTCCACTTCAGCTCACTAATGCCTAGGATATTGACCTTTATGTGTTCGATTTTATTTTTTGACAATTTCCAATTTTCCTAGATTCAGAACACTTAATTGCACTCATGAGGAACATGTATATAAACCAAGAGATAGTTATTTCAACAGAACAAGGGGCTACTGAATGGTTTAAAATCAGGAATGGTGTGCATCAGAGTTGTATCCTTTCACTGGTCAGAAGAGACCACTCCCTGGAAAAGAATATTATGCTTGGTAAAGTAGAGAGTCAGTGAAAAAGAAAAAGAACTCAATGAGATGGATTGACACAGTGGCTGCAATGATGGGCTCAAGCATAGCAAAGACTGTGAGGATGGTGTAGGACTAGACATTGTTTCGTTCTGTTGCATACAGTGTTGGTATGAGTCAAAGCCGACTCGACAGCACCTAACAACAACAACAATAAGAACAATTTTAACATCAGTTAATGAATTTTTCTTTTTTAATAATTACTGTATTGCTTACCAAATGGAAATTTCCTATTATGCTCTCAAACTTTGGTCATGTTGTCAGAAGGGACCAATCCATGAAGAAAGAGATCATGCTCGGTTAAGCAGATGGTCAGCAAAAAAGAGGAAGATGCTCAACGAGATGGATTGACACAGTGGCTGCAACAATGGGCTCAAACATAGCAATGATTGTGAGGATGTCACAGGACCATGCATTATATTTCATTCTCTTGCACAAAGGGTTGCTCTGAATTAGAACTGACATGATGGCACCTAACAAGAACAACATCATTATTTCTTCTAAATTCATTAATTAGAATTTTACTGTAAGGATGATTTATACATCTCACTATCTCAGCTGTTTATTTATATCCATATGGACTCAAGGATGTGTATTTTATTTTATAATCCATCACTATCATTACTTATTTTGTTGTTTAAATGATCTCATACTTGGAAGTTGGTGCTTTTGATGTTGATTTGATGCTCTGGTAGCATAGTGCTTAAGGCACTTGACTGCTAACCAGAAGTCTGGTGGTTCAAACCCACCAGCCACTCCTCAGAAGGAAGGTTGGGCAATCTACTTCCATAGTGATACCGCCTCAG
>NW_006942122.1:0-1250 GCF_000298275.1 Orycteropus afer afer | reverse complement strand
TCATGAGACAAAGTGTATGTGAACTGCTGTATGGAAAGTGAATTTGCTCTGTAAATTTTCACCCAAATCACAATTTAAAAAAAAAAAAAAAGACTACAGCCTTGGAAACCCTGTGGGATAGTTCTATTCTGTCTTACAGTGTCGCAATGAGACAGAATCAACTCGACAACAACAGGTTTTGGTTTTATGTGTGTTTTGAAAAGCCCTTGGGTAGTACAGATGGTTAAGTACTTGGCTACCAACCATAAGAATGGTGATTCAAATCCACCCAAGGGGTGCCTCGGAAGACAGGCCTGGCAATCACTTCTGAACAGTCACAGCCACTGAAAACCCTATGGAGCACAATTCTACTCTGAAATACATGAGGTCACTATGAATCCAAGCTGATTCTGACTCAATAGCAACTGGCTTCTTTTTATGTCTATTTTGTAAACTGCCTCAAATCCATTTTGGAAGAAAGCAGGTCGTAAACAATCTAATATTAAGAAAAGACCAGGAAGGCTATCTGACTCACAGTAGCACTCAATAACAGCTATTTTACCCTCCTACACCCTCCCCTCATCAAACACACTAAAGTGACTATCTATAGGAAAATTAAAACAACCCACCCTGCTGTTTGCATAAATATTCTTCCCATTCACAGAGTTACAGCAGAGAGAATCATCACACTTTCCCATACAGCATTTCAGTCCTGACTCTTGGGGATTCCTTTCTCCTAGATCTCATTTAGTGATCTCTGGGTGGCACAAATGGTTAAGGGCCTAAGCATAGTGGCTAAGACAATTGCCTGCTAACCAGAGGGCTGGTGGTTCAAACCCACCAGCCACTCCTTGGAAGGAAGGTTGGGCAATCTACTTCCATAGTGATACTGCCTCGGAAACCCAAGGAGGGGTCGCTGAGTTGGGTTCGACTCGACGGCACATAACAACAACAACAACATTGAATTTACAAAGGAAAAAAAGTGAACACTATGGACAAGTATATACTTAAGCAAGATCTTGAAGGATGAGAAAAGTTTGGACATAGAGGGGACAGATGAGCAAAGGTAAATGTAGTAGGAAAAGAACCACAAATAAGTGAAAGAGTAGAATATTTGGGATAGCAGGGAAAGAGAAATTGTGTGGCAAGCCAGGAAACTGGAAGTAAACTGGGAGTTCCTGGGTTGTACAAACAGTTAACACACTCGGCTGCTAACTGAAAGGTTGGACATTCCAATTTACCCAGAGGCACTTCAGAAAAAAAAAAAAAAA
>NW_006942121.1:0-1250 GCF_000298275.1 Orycteropus afer afer | reverse complement strand
CAATCTACTTCCGTAGTGATACTGCCTCGGAAACCCAAGGAGGGGTCGCTATGAGTCGGGTCCGACTCGATGGCACATAACAACAACAACAACATAGTGTGAGGTAGATATCCTACTTCACTTTATTTAAAAAAATATGGATAAAGAACTGTGCTAATATTTCTTATTAAAAGGTCCTCTTACTTACTGTTTTCCACTGTCACTTTTTCTTTATATGTATGGGTGTAATCCTAGGCTTGCTGTAAGTTTTATTGTTAGTTGCCATGAAGACTATTCCAACTTGTGACAACCCTATTTGTACAAAGTAGAAATGCTCCATAGATTTTTCAACAGCTGATTTTTGGTGGTAGTTCACCAGACTTTTCTTTCAAAACACCTCTACATAGGTTCAATTGCCAGCCTTTTGGGTTAGCATCTGAGCATTTAACCATCTGTGCCTGCTCTGGCCAGTTTATCAACTTCTATGGCATACTAAATTGTCTTAATTACTGCTGCTTTATGATAGCTGGTAGTGAAAGCCCTTCCTTCTATTTATTTCCACTATTGCTAGTTCTTTGATCTTCTACATCGATTTCAGAATCAATTTGTCCAGTTCCAAAAATCCACTTTAGAATCTAGATTAGAAATACATTAAATCTATAGATGGATTCAAAGAGGATGGACATTTTTTCAATGTTGCTGTTTCTACATGAACATGAATATATTGCCTCCTAAAACAAGAAGCTACCGTGAAATAAGAATATTGTTGTTGTTATGTGCCGTCGAGTCAAACCCGACTCATAGCGACCCCTCCTCGGGTCTCTGAGGCAGTATCACTACGGAAGTAGGATTGCCCAACCTTCCTTCCGAGGAGTGGCTGGTGGGTTTGAACCGTCAGTCGTCTGGTTAGCAGGCAAGTGTCTTAGCCACTATGCTACCAGAGCAGAGGTCCATAAATCTGCCCACTGCCCCTCTGAAATCTAATTACTTTCTCAAAGTCTCTAGAGCCATCTGAGGCTTAAAGAGCAAAGGAAATCTCAACATGCCCACGCCTGGAAGTCTATGCCACACTGCAGGGAAGTCTAACTTACACCATGAAAAAGAAAATTGCATCTTTTGACAACAAACTAGTGGTTTATTAAAGAAGTTTCCCTTTTCCAACTTGAGTGACACCTTGGTATTCGTTTTCTACTGTTGCTAGAACAAAGCACCACAGATTTTGTGGCTTAAAAAACACAAATTTATTCTCCTATAGTTCTAGAAGGAGCTCT
>NW_006942120.1:0-1250 GCF_000298275.1 Orycteropus afer afer | reverse complement strand
TTTTTTTTTTTTTTGTCATTGCTAGAAAGATTTCTGGGGCCACAGTGTTTAAATCATTGGGCTTCTCTGCTAACCAAACTGTCAGCTGTTGGAACCTACCAGATGCTCTGCTGGAGAAAGACAAGGCAATGTGCTTCCATAAAGATTTACAGCCTTGGAAACCCTATAGGGCAGTTCTCTGTCCTAGAGTGTTGTGATAAATCAGAATCAACTTGAGGACAGTAGGTTTGTGTTCTTTTTTCAGTTTATTGTTAGCAGAGTAGAAGAGAATGGGTGCTTGGAACACTATGTGCTACTACTGTTTTAGCTTCCATTAGAACATTTGCCATGTTGAAGTAACTCAACTACATTGTAAGAAGGCCATTTCACTGTGCCACTATTTTTTTTTTTTCCCAAAAATTGAGCTAAAATCAGCTTTCATGACTCACTAAACAAAATTTTGCACTTTGGCAAAATATATGCCTCAATTTTATCTTTTTACTGATCCTAATTCAAATATTTTGAAGGTACAATTGTTAAGCATTTAAAATTGCCAACCATTTCTATAAATGTCCATTTTTATTCCATATGAGCTCTAGTTAGCCCAGGTCTCAGCATGAACTTGGTACTATGCTGTTGTTGTTGCTAGGTGCCATTGAGTCAGCTCCAACTCATAGTGACGCTATGTAGAACAGAAAGAAACACTGCCAGGTCCTGCGTTGGCCTCACAATCTTTGCTGTACCTGAGCCCATCAATTGCAACCACTGTGTCAATACATCTCTTTGAAGGCCTTCCCCTTCTTCGCTGAACAACCACTTTACCTAGCATGATATCCTTCTCCAGGGAATAGTCCATTCTGACATGAACAAAGTAGGTGAAAGGAAGGCTGGCCATTCTCACTTCCAAGAACATTCTGGCTGCATTTCCACAAGGTGGATTTGTTTGTTCCTTGGGCAATCCATGGTACTTTCAGTATTCTTCACCAACACCACAACTAAAAAGTGTCAACTTTTCTTTGGTCTTTCCACTTCTTTGTCCAGCTCTCACATGCATATGAGATGATTGAAAACACCATGGTTTAAGTTAGGCACATCTTAGTCTTCAAGGAAACATGTTAGCTGTTCAGCACTTTAAAGAGATCTTTTGCAGCAGATTTTCCAAACGCAACACATCATCTGATGTCTTGACTGCTGCTTCCGTTGATGTTGATTATGGAAACAAGTAATATGAAATCTTTAACAAATTAAATCTTTTCTCCATTTATTGTGAC
>NW_006942119.1:0-1250 GCF_000298275.1 Orycteropus afer afer | reverse complement strand
TGACACAGTGCCTGCAATGATGGGCTCAAGCATGGTGATGGTTGTGAGGATGGTGTGGGACCAGGCAGTGTTGTGCATAGGTTCACTGTGAGTCAAAACTGACTCAGCAGCACCTAAACAATTCTTTATGGATTCCACCTCTCAGGTTTCTCCTAAAGTTATTCTTCTTTTCCTCTGTACTCTCATTGTCTTAATCCAGTGCTTGTCATCTTTTGCTTGATTTTTAGGAATAACAGTTCAACTGGTCTTCTATCATCCAACAGATTTTTGCCCAAAATTTATCCTCCACACTGCCAAAAATTCTCTCTACAACACAAATTTTATATTATTCCTCGGCTCGTAAATCATTTAATGATTCCTTGGCTATAGGAAAAGGTCCAAAAGTATACACAATCTGGACCCCACCTAGATTTATAACTACATCTCCCATCCTGTTCTCTGATGTTCTCCCTCCTGCACTAACTGCCACCACCATCGCCACCTCAGGAGCCTGAGACTTCAGACAAGCAGATTCTGTGTCTCTTGAATATAAAAGGCTCTCTCATGCTGCTGTGCCTTTACCTGTGTTGCTCTGTCTGCCAGGAATGTCTCCTCATTCCACGGTTAGGGAGTAGCAAGCCATACTACGTAGAAAGACAAGGAGGTGAGGGAAAGAAAGGAATCGAAGAACACTACTAAAACAACACAGTGCTGTGATCCACAGTATTGAGTGAAGGCATGAATTGCAAATTATGAGATGAGACTTTGGAAGCAGGCAAGTAAAAACAAATGGACTATGAGAACTCTGACTCATTTTTTGTTACTCAAACCCTTTTTCTATTCCCTCCCCACTTTTTTTTTAGATCTTATGTTTATATTCTAATTTATTAACTACTATAACTAGCACTTCAGATGCATCCAACCAAGCTATGCATAATTTATTTATTCACTCCTCATAAATCAATCCTTTTAACCATCTGGAAAACAAGAACCACTTTTACTGCCTTTCAAGACCTTTCTAACTAATCTTTTTAGTACGTGCTATTGTGCCTAGAACAAAATGTAGTATGTTATGCATAGTATCACCAAATACCAAGGATCTCATGACCCTTTTTTTTTTTCTGTTGCTGTTGTTTTTTTTCCTAGGAAATCTCACGTGAAAACAGTACATAAAGCAGGAACAATTAAAAAGCAAAGCAAGAAAATGATTATCACTGCAGGGTGTAATTAAATGTGGCTCATAGAACCCAACCTCATTTTTTTTTTTTTTT
>NW_006942118.1:0-1234 GCF_000298275.1 Orycteropus afer afer | reverse complement strand
GACTACAACCTTGTCCCTTGTCAGCTCTACTGTATACCTAGAAATTCTTACACAACATACAAATACACTTGTAGAAATATTTCTGTCTATGGACAAAATGGGAGCTCTGGTGGCATAGTGCCTAAGGCACTTGACTGCTAACCAGAAGGCTGGTAGTTAAAACCCACCATCCACTCCTCAGAAGGAAGGTTTGACAATCTACTTCCATAGTGATACTTCCTCGGAAACCCAGGGAAGGTCGCTGTGAGTTGGATCCGATTCAATGACAATGAGTGAGTGAGATAGGCAAAATATTGAATGATGCAGGAAACATCAAAAGAAGATGGAAAGAATACACAGAATCACTGTACCAAAAAGAATTGGTTGATGTTCATCAATTTCAGGAGGTGGAATATGATCAAGAAACAATGGTATTGAAGGAAGAAGTCAAAGCTGCACTGAAGAAATTGGTGAAAAACAAGGCTACAGGAATTGATGGAATACCCACTGAGATGTTTCAAAAAATGGACGCTGCACTAGATGCACTTACTCATCTGTCCCAAGAAATGTGGAAGATAACTACCTGGCCAACTGACTGGAAGAGATCCATATTTGTGGATATCCACCATTCCTAAAAAAGGTGATCCCACAGAATGCGGAAATTACTGAACAATATCATTCATATCACATGCAATTAAAATCTTGCTGAAGATAACTCAAACATGATTGCAGCAGAATATTGACAGAGAACTTCCAGAAATACAAGCTTGATTCAGAAGAGGACGTGGAATGAGGGATATCATTGCTGATGTCAGATTGATCTTGGCTGAAAGCAAAGAATACCAGAAAGATGTTTACTGGTGTTATATTGACTATGCAAAAGCATTTGATCATAACAAACATTTGTGTGGATCATAACAAATTATGGGTAACATTGAGAAGAATGGGAATTCCCTAACATTAAATTGTGTTCATGAGAAACCTGTTCATAGACCAGGAGGCTGTTGTTTGAGGGGGAAAAATAAAAGGGCTACTGCATGGTTTAAAATCAAGGAGTAGATCAGGGTTGTATGCTTTCACTATACTTATTCAAGCTGTATACTGAGCAAATAACCTGAGAAGTTCTACTATATAAAGAAGAACATGGTGTCAGGATTGGAGGAAGTTTCATTAACCACCTGCGATATGCAGAAGACACAACTTTGTTTGCTGAAAGTGAGGATGACTTGAAGCACTTACTGATGAAGATTAAAGA
>NW_006942117.1:0-1250 GCF_000298275.1 Orycteropus afer afer | reverse complement strand
TGTTTTATTTATGTGGTGGATGAAGTTGATTGTTTTTCTAATGTTGAACCATCTTTGCATAACTTATATGAACTCCACTTTGTGAAAATGAATTATTTTCTTGATATGTTGTTGGATACTATTGGCTAAGATATTGTTAAAGATTTTTGCATCTATATCCATGAGAGATATTGATCTGTAGTTTTCTTTTTAGTGATGTCTTTGCCTGGTTTTGGTATCAAGGTTATGTTTGCTTCTTAAAATGAATTTGGAGGATTCCATCATTTTCTATGTTTTGGAATATTTTTAATAGGATTGAAGTCAGTTCTTCTCTAAATGTGTGGTAGAATTTTCCAGTGAAACTGTTTGGGGTGCGAAATTTTTTTTGGTGGTAAATTTTTATGACCAGTTCAATTTCTTCTTTTGCTTTGGATCTGTTCAACTTTTCCACATTGGTCTGTGTTAGTTTAGGTAAGTAGTGTGTTTCTAAAAATTGTCCATTTCCTCCAGATTTTCAGATTTATGGGAGTACAGTTCTTCACAGTATCTTGATATCCTTTTTATTTTGGTAGGTTCTGTGGTGATGTCATCCATTTTGTTTCTTATTCATGTTATTTGTATTCTCTCTCTCTCTTTTCCTTTGTAAACTTTGCCAGTGGTTTATCAATTTTATTAATCTTTTCAAAAAACTAACTTCTAGTCTTGTTGGTTTTTTTCCATTGTCTATTTTCTGTTTCACTGATTTCTGCTTGAATCATTATTTCCTTTTTTCTGGTCACTGTTTGCTTTTCTTGCTGTTCTTCTTCTAATTGTTTGATATGTTGGTTTAATGTGTTGATTTCGATTCTTTCTTCTTTTTTGATGTGCACATTTATTCCTTCAAATGGGCCTCTGATCACTGCTATTATTGTGTCCCAAAGATTTTAGTATGTTGTGTTTTCATTCTCATTTGATTCAAGGAATTTTTCAAGTTCATTTTTTATTTCTTCTATTACCCAGTCATTGTTAAGGAGGGTGTTTTTCAGTTTCCATGTGTTTGCTCTTTTTCCATTGATCTTCCTATTGTTGATTTCTAACTCGATAGAATTGTGATCTGAGGAGATGCTTTCCAGTATTTCAATATATTTTTATTTACATAAGCTATTAATAACATCTTTATTTTATTTTTATTTATTTATTTTCTTTTTTTATTATTTATTGTGATTTGGGTGAAGATTTACAGAGCAAATTCATTTTCCATACAGCAGTTCACATATACTTTGTCTCATATC
>NW_006942116.1:0-1196 GCF_000298275.1 Orycteropus afer afer | reverse complement strand
GAAGGCTGGTGGTTCAAACCCACCAGCCACTCCTCAGAAGGAAGATGGGGCAATCTACTTCCGTAGTGATACCTCCTCGGAAACCCAAGGAGGGGTCGCTATGAGTCGGGTCTGACTCGATGGCACATAACAACAACAATGTCTTCAAACTCTATCCATATTGTAGGATGTATCAAGACTGTATTTTTCCTACTGATTGAGTAGTATTGCATTGTAAGTATGTACCACATTTTGTTTATCCATTCATCTGTTGATGAGCATTTAGGTTGTTTCCCCCTTCTGACTATTGCAAACAGTGCTGCAGTAAACACTGATGTATAAGTCTCTGCTTTCATGAATTTTGGCAACATAAGCTGTAGTGGTATAGTGCCTAAGGCAGTTGATTGCTAACCAGAAGGTTCATGGTTCAAACCCACTAGCCACTCCTTGGAAGGAAGACTGGATAATCTTTTTCCATAAAGATTTACCACTTTGGAAATCCGAAAGGGGTCTCTATGAATCAGAGTCAATTTGATGGCAGTGAGTTTGGTTTGGTATACTACCTAAGAGTGGAATTGTTGGGTCATATAGTAGTTCTATTTTTAGTTTTTTGAGGAACTGCATGTTATTTTCTACAACTGTATCATTTTTGCATACCTACAGTGAATAAGGGTTTCAGTTTTCCTATATGCTCACCAACATTTGTAATTTTTGTTTCTTTTTAATATTAGCCATCCTAATGAGAGTTAAATGGTATCCCATTGTGCTTTTGATTTTCATGTCTCTGATGGCTAATGACTTTGAACATCTTTCTATGTGTTTGGTGGCCATTTGAATGTACTCTTCAGTGAAGTGTCTATTTTAAAGTCCTTTGCCTATTTTATGATTGGGTTATTTGTCTTTTTGTTGTTAAGTTGTAGTTTTATATTATTTTGATTATTAGACATATTGTTTCCAAAGGTGATTCTCCAAGTCAGTAGCTTGTTGTTCACGTTTTGTTGTTGTTGTTGTTGTTGTTGCTGTTAAAAATCTATTGATCAACAAAAATTTAATTTTTATGAGATCCTATTTATTTTGTCTTTTGCTGTCTGTGCTTTTGTTTTTATATTAGGTAAACAATTTTTCAACATAGGCCTGTAATCATTGCCTCTGAATTTTCTTTTAAGAATTTTATGATTTTTGTTTGTACGTATAGGTCTTTAACCCATTTTCAATTT
>NW_006942115.1:0-1225 GCF_000298275.1 Orycteropus afer afer | reverse complement strand
TCACCCAAGAGCTTTTTTTTTATTTGTTCCTATTTACCAGAGACTGCATTGTCCTTATCATTCCCAGTCTTCTGGCTTAGTAGAAAGGACAAATGGAATAATAAAAACCAAACAGCAAAACTATGTCAAGTCAAGTTCCAGAAAAATGGCAGAATAGGAAGAAAGACTGCACAGACCCTCTTCAACAAAGAAAAGGGGAACCAATTAACGCAAATACAGAAGATAATCTTGGACACCTGAGCCTTGAAGGGAAGGATATCAAAGTGGACTAAACTCCAACTAGCAGAAGAATTTGCATGAAAACACCAAAAATGGAGACATATGGAGCTGCAGTCTGGCAGCAATCTTGATGGCACAGACAACTTGGATATTGCCGAGTGGTGGTAGGACCTAAAAAATAATCTAAAAGTTGGCTTTGCTAGCCAGGGACTGCATGGAGGACTGCTCTGGTGGCTGGAGAATAAAAGGGGAAACCGTGAAGAGGAAGGCGGGCTGAGCTGTGCACTTTTGTCTATCTGGAGGGTGCAGCCATATTGAATGTTTACAAGCGGCTTGACCATTTTGGATATTTAAAGTGAAAACATTCTCCCAAATTCCAGGGACACAAGAACAGACTCCACTTGCCAGGAATCCCAAGAACATTATGGACCTGGATGACTGGAGAGGTACGATATTCCCCTTGTTACTCTTATACTGCACAACTTCTTGGTGAATGGAGCTGCAACCATCCCTCACTCCCACCCACTTTCTGGGCCAGCGAGAATTCCATCCCAGTCTGTGTGCTCAGAGAAAGCATGGATACCCAGCCCTGCCCTGCCCCAGTTTTTCTTTTTTCTGTTCTCTGGTTTTCAGTTTGTTTGTTTTTGTCTATTTTAAAACTACTATTATTATTTTACTTTTGTCCTTTTTCCTATTTTTCTTTATTCTTCCCCTTCTAGGTTCTCATTTTCAGCTTTTTTTTTTTTTCCCTGCTCCGAGATGCAATAAATTTTGTTTTCTTCTTTTTCCTGGTCAACCACATTCCTTGATTTTCTTATTGTGTTTTTCCCATTTTTTTACTTCATTATTCTCCTTCTCTACCTTTTTCCTCTTAGTTCCCTCTTCACAGAAATTGCAGGATTTCTTTTCTTTTTTTTTTTTTTTTTTCCTTCCTTTTTTCCTTTCTCTCCTGTGTGTGTCAATGTGGGTGGGTATGTGCGAGCGTGCGTGGGTGGGTGGTTGTCTC
>NW_006942114.1:0-1250 GCF_000298275.1 Orycteropus afer afer | reverse complement strand
TTGAACAGCCAGCCTTCTGGTTAGCAGTCAAGTGCTGTAGACACTATGCTACCAGAGCTCCTAATTGTAGATATAGTGAAATGAAATCTTAGACAACTTCGACTTTTTTCCATTTATCATGATGTTGCTTACTGGTGAAGATGTGAGGATTTTTATTTTCTTTATGATGAGATGTAATCAATATTGAAGGCTGTAGTCTTTGATCCTCATAAGTAAGTGATTCAAATCTTTTTCACTTTCAGGAAGCAAGGCTGTCATCTGCATATTACAGGTTATTGATTCTCCCTCCAATCCTGATGCTTCACTTTTTCATATAATCCAACTTCTTGGATTATTTGTTCAACATACAGATTAAATAAGTATGGTGAATGTATACAACCCTGACATGCACCTTTCCTTATATTAAACCATGTAATATCACTTTATTTTGTTTAAATAAGTGTTTCTTGATCTATGTGTGGTTCCACATGATCACAATTTAATGTTCTGGAATCATTCTTAGCAATGCTATGACCCATATAATTGAATGCCTTTGCATAGACAATAAAACACAAGTAAATATCTATCTAGTATTCTCTGCTTTTACTCAAAGTCCAACTGACATCCAACTGATAGCATTCATTCCATGTTGTCTTCTGAATCCAGCTTGAATTTCTGGAAGTTCCATCTTCTGAACCCAGCTTGGATTTCTGGAAATCTCCTGTCAATATACTGCTGCAACTGTTTTTGAATTATTTTCAGGAAAAATTACTTGTGTATTATATTTTTGGATGATTTCCACTTTCTGTTGCATCACCTTTTTTGGAATGGGCACAAATATGGGCCTTTTCCAGGTCAGGTAATCAGGTAACTATCTTCCAAATTTCTTAGCACAAATGAGTGAGTGAGTGCTTCCAGCATGGCATCCATTAATTGACACATCTTAATGGGTATTTTGTGAATTCCTATAGTGTTTTTTTTTCCCCCCAATGCCTTCAGTGCTGCTTGAACTTCTTATTTCAATGTTACCAGTTCTTGATTATATGCTAACTCCTGAAATGGTTGAACACTGACCAATTCTTTTTGTTACAGTGACTGTGTTTTCCTTCAATCTTTTTTAATGCTTCCTGAATTGTTGAACATCTTGCCCATAGAATTTTTCAATATTGCAACTTGAGCCTTGAATTTTTCTTCAGTTCTTTTAGAGCAGGAAATGCCAAACATGTTCTTCTTAGATAAAATTCTGCAATTACTTCTCATTTAGGTTTTTG
>NW_006942113.1:0-1250 GCF_000298275.1 Orycteropus afer afer | reverse complement strand
CAAAGAATTCACGTTGCTTGGTTCTACAATCGATGTCAATGGAAGCAGCAGTCAGAACATTAGACGACGTGTAGCATTGGGAAAGTCAACCACGAAGGAACTGTTTCAAGTGCTGAGGAGCAAGGATGTCTCCTTGAGGACTAAGGTGCACCTGACACAAGCAATGATATTTCCAATAGCCTCATATGCATGTGAGAGCTGGACAATTAATAAGGAAGACCAAAGAAGAGTTGATGTTTTTGATTTGTGGTGCTGGTGAAGAATGCTGAAAGTACCGTGGACTGCTAAAAGAACTATCAGATCTGTCCTGGAGGAAGTGCACCCGAAATGCTCCTTGGAAGTGAGAATGGCCAGACTTCATCTCACCCATTTTGGTCATGTTGTCAGAAGGGACCATTCCTTGGAGGAGGATGTCATGCTTGGTAAGGTGGAGGGTCAACAAAAGAGGGGGTGGCCTTCAACGAGTTGGATTGACACAGTGGCTGTGATGATGGGCTCAAGTATAGCAGGGATCATGGAGCTGGCGCAGGATTGGGCAGTGTATCATTCTGCCATGCATGGGGTCTCTATGAATCGGAAATGACTCGACAGCACCTAACACCAACAACAACAAATTTCTGAAGAACAAAGATGTCTCTTTGAAGACTAAGGTGCACCTAACCCAAGCCATGGGATTTTCAATTGCCTCATGTGCATGTGAAAGTTGGACAATGAATAAGGAAGATAGAAGAAGAGTTGATGCTTTTGAGTTGTGCTGTTGGCAAAGAATAATGAAAGTCCAATAGACCTCCAGAACTAACAAATCTGTCCTGAAAGAAGTGCAGCCAGAATGTTCCTTGAAAGAGAGAATGGCCAGACTTTGTCACACCTACTTTGGTCATGTTGTTGGAAAGGACCATTCCCTGAAAATGAGAGCATGCTTGCTAAAGTGAAGAGTCAACAAAAAAGGGGAAAGCCCTCAACAAGATGGATTGATGCAGGTGCTGCAGTGATGGGTTCAGGTATAACAAGGATTGTGAGGTTAGCACAGGACCGGGCAATGTTTCATTCTGTTGTACATAGAGTCACTGTGAGTCAGAGCTCACTTGATGGCAACTAAGAAAAACAATAATAAAACTTAGAACTTAATGAAATTTTTCTATTTATTTAATTTTTTCTGGACAATGAATAGGGAAGACCGAAGAAGAGTTGATGCTTTTGAGTTGTGGTGCTGGCGAAGAATGCTGAAAGTACCATGGACTGCTAAAAGA
>NW_006942112.1:0-1250 GCF_000298275.1 Orycteropus afer afer | reverse complement strand
CCTGTGTCCATCCCTCCATGTACTCCTGCCCCCTGAGCTGTCTCCCTGTGCATAAGCAGCCCTTCTTTTTCCCATGCTTGTTCTCTCTAAGGAGTGCATCTACCTCAGGTAAGTGTTCAACTAAAATGCCTGTCTATTGTTTGGCTGGAAGCCACAGGTGTGCGTTCAATTCCAGACCTGAAGGGCAGGTAGGGGCCATAATCTCAGTGGTTCCACCAGGCTCCCTCAGGCCAGCAAACCTGTTCCCTGCTTTTTTATTTTTTCTTTTCCAAATTATTTTGAGTTTTGTTCCACTTTGTTCTCCCTGTCTATCCAGGATATCCTACATAGATCCTCTTCCAAGTGGTTGACAGTAGTAGCTGGGCACCATCTAGTTCTTCTGGTCTCATAGTCATGTAGGCTGCAGATTAGATGGTGTACCAGTCGCTAGGACTAATTGTTTCCGTGAATTTTTGGTTTTCTTCATTCTTCTTGGCTCTGGACGAGGAGAGACCCATCGTTGCATCTAGATGGCAGCTTGCAAGCTTTTAAGATTCCAGTCTCTACTTGCCACAGTAGGAGGTGGAACGATGTTTTGTGTAGTATGTTATGCCAGTTGAGCTTGATGTCCTCTGTGACTATGGTCCCAAGCCCACTGGTTCAACTACTCAGTCCCTCTGGGTAGTTGGCTATGACAAAGCAGTGACTACAACCTTGCCCCTTGTCAGCTCTGTTATACACCTGGGAATTCAAATCATACACATAAAGTTATAGGACCACTGTCTGCCAACCCTGTACATGTTCTTGGGTGCACTCCCCACTTCAGAGACATACCTAATAGTTCAGCCTGTTCACCCATCTATCCACCCATATACCCGTGTTTGCCTTCACTGACCACACCGTACTATATGTGCAAAAGCATTCATCTTTGTTGTCTGTACTTCTCATGTACCTCTCTATGTCTTTCTTTTCCTCCATGCCACTATATTGATCACTCACATTTGGTACATTGCCCTTCTTTTCTTCCAAATTAAAACTTACCTCTATCTATCCAACAGTATTCCCTCCCCACCCCCCGCCTCCCACCCCTGGTAACCAACAAAGAAAATGTCCTTCCATAGGTAAGCATTTCCTTGACTTTTACAATAACAGACTAATACAGTATTTGTTCTTTTATGATTGACTTATTTCACTCAGCATAATGTCCTCCAAGTTCATCCACATTATGCGGTGTTTTGCAGATTCTACATTATTCTTTAGGGTTGCATAGT
>NW_006942111.1:0-1250 GCF_000298275.1 Orycteropus afer afer | reverse complement strand
AGAGCTCCTTCTAGAACTATAGGAGAATAAATTTGTGTTTTTTAAGCCACAAAATCTGTGGTGCTTTGTTCTAGCAACAGTAGAAAACGAATACCAAGGTGTCACTCAAGTTGGAAAAGGGAAACTTCTTTAATAAACCACTAGTTTGTTGTCAAAAGATGCAATTTTCTTTTTCATGGTGTAAGTTAGACTTCCCTGCAGTGTGGCATAGACTTCCAGGCGTGGGCATGTTGAGATTTCCTTTGCTCTTTAAGCCTCAGATGGCTCTAGAGACTTTGAGAAAGTAATTAGATTTCAGAGGGGCAGTGGGCAGATTTATGGACCTCTGCTCTGGTAGCATAGTGGCTAAGACACTTGCCTGCTAACCAGACGACTGACGGTTCAAACCCACCAGCCACTCCTCGGAAGGAAGGTTGGGCAATCCTACTTCCGTAGTGATACTGCCTCAGAGACCCGAGGAGGGGTCGCTATGAGTCGGGTTTGACTCGACGGCACATAACAACAACAATATTCTTATTTCACGGTAGCTTCTTGTTTTAGGAGGCAATATATTCATGTTCATGTAGAAACAGCAACATTGAAAAAATGTCCATCCTCTTTGAATCCATCTATAGATTTAATGTATTTCTAATCTAGATTCTAAAGTGGATTTTTGGAACTGGACAAATTGATTCTGAAATCGATGTAGAAGATCAAAGAACTAGCAATAGTGGAAATAAATAGAAGGAAGGGCTTTCACTACCAGCTATCATAAAGCAGCAGTAATTAAGACAATTTAGTATGCCATAGAAGTTGATAAACTGGCCAGAGCAGGCACAGATGGTTAAATGCTCAGATGCTAACCCAAAAGGCTGGCAATTGAACCTATGTAGAGGTGTTTTGAAAGAAAAGTCTGGTGAACTACCACCAAAAATCAGCTGTTGAAAAATCTATGGAGCATTTCTACTTTGTACAAATAGGGTTGTCACAAGTTGGAATAGTCTTCATGGCAACTAACAATAAAACTTACAGCAAGCCTAGGATTACACCCATACATATAAAGAAAAAGTGACAGTGGAAAACAGTAAGTAAGAGGACCTTTTAATAAGAAATATTAGCACAGTTCTTTATCCATATTTTTTTTAATAAAGTGAAGTAGGATATCTACCTCACACTATGTTGTTGTTGTTGTTATGTGCCATCGAGTCGGACCCGACTCATAGCGACCCCTCCTTGGGTTTCCGAGGCAGTATCACTACGGAAGTAGATTG
>NW_006942110.1:0-1251 GCF_000298275.1 Orycteropus afer afer | reverse complement strand
AAAAAAAATACCATTCATCATTAAACTAGTATGTCTGAAAAATAACTCCCCTTGAAACTACGTTTACTTTAAAATATAGTCATACTAATATGCTAAATCAACAAAATAAAATTTGTGGCACCGCAAGAACTCTCTTTTAGTAACCAAGCATCCTCTGGCATTCAAACATCTTTAGGAAAATAATTAGCCAATGGATTCCATTTTCTTTCTTGGTAATTATATGAGTTATATTGTGATGTCCACAGTAAGAAGTTGTGCTGACAAAAGCAAGGATTAGAGAGGACAAAACATTCAATGATTAAAGATTTTGCAGTTAGGGATATTTTCCTTTATCTCAGATCCTTTAAACAAGTTACTTGTTTTGAACAGTATAACCTTTTAATTATAATTTTCCTTGAGAGCAGTCAAAATTTTGTGGGATGACTGCTCTTCGAAAATAAATCACATAAATCAAGATTTGTGGAGAAAGAGAGTTGATATCTAAGCTCAAAAATAAACCAGAAAACACGTTTACCATTTCCAATAGGTGTCCAATATTCCACCTTGCAAGGATGGTGCAGGACCAGGCAGTGTTTCATTCTGTTGAACATAGGGTCACTATGAGTTGAAATTGACTCCCCAGCACCTAACAACTAACAACATGATAGGTGTCCAATCTTCACCAGCCTTCCTTAGATCACTTTATCTCCTGGTCCCATATAATATGCCATCTATTCCATTGGTTGATTATCCATGCCATCATCTTAAAGCTCTACCTTGGCTCCTTGGGGTTCTGCAAACCAATTTACACCCTCATTGAATGTCTACCTCTTTAACTGTACTCTATATTATGATCATTCTCCAATTTAGTGCCTATCAAGGAAAACTTTTCTTTAGTTCTTATTAAGAAAACCATTTCTGACACATTTAAATTTTCTATATTTAGGGTTTTCAACCTTTTCTTGTGCTTTTGACTTTTTGGGAGTTTGGTGAAGCTGGAGTAACTTTACTGGCAATTATGTTTTTAAATATACAGAAAAAAATACTTTGAATTTCAAACAAGCAAAGAGAAACTACAACAAAATTCCCTTATAGGATATATTGAAATCCAATTGCTATAATGTTGTTGCTGTTGTTATGTGCCATCGAGTTGGACCCGACCCATAGTGACCCCTCCTTGGGTTTCCAAGGCAGTATCACTACAGAAGTAGATTGCCCCTTCTTCCTTCCAAGGAGTGGCTGGTGGGTTTGAACCACCAGCCTTCTGGTTAG
>NW_006942109.1:0-1211 GCF_000298275.1 Orycteropus afer afer | reverse complement strand
ATTCACTTTCCATACAGCAATTCACATACTCTGTCTCATGATATTGACCACAATTTACCACAATGCAACAGCTCCCCTCCCTCCCCATAGTTGCCTCTTCCCTTGTGTCCATCCCTCCATGTACTCCTGCCCTCTGAGCTGTCTCCCTGTGCATAAATAGCCCTTCTTTCTCCCATATTTGTTCTCTCCAAGGAGTGTATCTGCCTCAGGTAGATGTTCAACTCATATGCCTATCTTTTGTTTGGCTGGAAACCACAGGTGTGGGTTCAATTCCAGACCTGAAGGACAGCTAGGGGCTATAGTCTCAGTGGTTCCACCAAGCTCTGTCGGACCAGCAAACCTGCCCCCCCCATTTTTTCTTCAAATTATTTTGAGTTTTGTTCCACATTGTTCTCCCTCTCTATCTAAGATCTACTATATAGATCCCCTTCCAAGTGGATGACAGTGGTAGCCGGGCACCATCTAGTTATTCTGGTCTCATAGTCATATAGGCTGCAGATCACATGGTGACATGGTGACATGGTGTACCAGTCACTAGGACTAGTTGTTTTCATTATTTTTGTTTGTTTTCTTCATTATTCTTTGCTCTGGACAAGGAGAGACCCAGCATTGCATCTAGATGGCAGCCTGCTAGCTTTTAAGATACCAGTCGCTACTCGCCAAAGTAGAAGGTGGAACAATGTTTTATATAGTATGTTATGCCAATTGAACTTGATGTCCCCTGCAACTATGGTCCCGAGCCCACAGGTTCAACTACTCGGTCCCTCTGGGTACATGGCTGTGACCAAACAGTGACCACAACCTTGCTCCTTGTCAGCTATAATATACACCTGGGAATTCTGATCATTCACATAAAATTATAGGACCATTGCCTGCCAATCCTATACATGTTCTTGAATACACACCCTACTACATAGACATATGTAATAGTTCAGCCTGTCCACCCATCTATCCATCCATATCAGTACTTATCCCTATCTATCTAACAGCCTTCCCTCCCCTCCCCTCCCATCCCTAGTAACCAACAAAGAAAATTTCCTTCCATAGATAAAATTTTCCTTGACTTTTACAATAACGGACTAATATTTGTCCTTTTGTGATTGACTTATTTCACTCAGCATAATGTCCTCCAAGTACATCCATGTTATGCAGTGTTTTGCAGATTCTACATTATTCTTCAGCATTGCATAGTATCCCATTGTGTGCATGTA
>NW_006942108.1:0-1192 GCF_000298275.1 Orycteropus afer afer | reverse complement strand
TTCTTCAATCTTCATCAGTAAGTGCTTCAAGTCATCCTCACTTTCAGCAAGCAAAGCTGTGTCATCAGCATAGTGCAGGTTGTTAATGATTCTTCCTCCAATCTTGATGCCACCTTTTTATTCATATACTCCAGCTTCTCAGATTATTTGCTCAGCATATAGATTGAATAAGTATGGTGAAGGGATACAACCCTGACACACTCCCTTCTTGATTTTAAACCATGCAGTGTCCCCTTGTTCTGTTTGAATGACAGTCTCCTGGTACAGGTTCCTCACAAGTACAATTAAGTGTCTGAGATTCCCATTCTTTTCAAAGTTAAACGTAATTTGTTGTGATCCACACAATCAAATGCTTTTGCATTCTCAATAAAACACAAGTAAACATCTTTCTGGTATTCTTTGCTTAGAGCCAAGATCCATCTGACATCAGCAATGATACCCCTCATTCCACATCCTCTTTTGAATCTAGCTTGCACTTCTGGAAGTTCTCTGTCAATATACTGCTGCAACTGTTTTTTGAATTATCTTCAGCAAGATTTTACTTGCATGTGATATTAATGATATTGTTCTCTAATTTCCACATTCTGTAGGATCATTTTTCTTTGAAATGAGCACAAATATGGATCTCTTCCAGTCAGTTGGCTAGCAAGCTGTTTTCCAACTTTCTTGGCATAGCCAAGTGAGTGCCTCCAGTGTGGCATCTGTTTGTTGAAACATCTCAATGGCTATTCCACCAATTACTAGCCAATTACAACATTGTTTTTCACCACTTCATTCAATGCAGCTTCAACTTATTCCTTCAATATCATTCATTCTTGATCATATGCCACCTCCTGAAATGGATTGGTACAGTGATTCGTGATTCTGTGTGTTCACTCCATCTTCTTTTGATGTTTCCTGCATCATTCAATATTTTGCCCATAGACTCTTTCAATATTGCAATTGGAGGCTTAATTTTTTCTTCAGTAATTTCAGCTTGAGAAATGCTGAAAGTGTTCTTCCCTTTTGGTTTCTAACTCCAGGTCTTTGCACAATTATAATAATTGACTTTGTCTTTTCGAGCTGCTCTTTGAAATCTTCTGTACAGGTCTTTTATCCTGTCATTTCTTCCATTTGCTTTGGCTACTCTCTTTTCAAATGCAAGTTTCAGAGTCTTTTCCGACATCCATTTTGGTCTTCTCTTCTACTCCTG
>NW_006942107.1:0-1242 GCF_000298275.1 Orycteropus afer afer | reverse complement strand
TTCCTGTGCTGAGCTTGTTTTGTTTATGAATCCTGTTATTAGTTCCTTCATTGCTATTGTTTTAGCATTTGCTAAATATTGTGCTGGACCTCTTTTTTTTTTTTTTGTGAAGTTTTACCATTTTTCTTTGAGGTTACCTTGTGATTTATCATTTTCTTCCCAAGTTTAGAACAGTCCATGCTATCCTGCAGTTGTTTTCCCTTCCCTACCATTTAGAAGTTCTGCAACTACACATTTTTCCCCCTCTTTTTGGCTTGTAGTTGTTATCATTTGCAATTGATGTCCCTGGTCCCTGGTTACAATCCCATAGGTTTATTTACTTTGGAGACTTCCACAACTGGGTTGGTTTCTGGGTTATGTCATCATGTGTGTTAATGGTTAGTTGTTGTTTTCTGCTGGTTCTCTGTTCAAAGGACTCCCTTTAGCATCTCTTGTAAGGCTGGTCTGATGTTAACAAATTCCCTTCATTTTTGCTTATCTGGAAATGTCTTAATTTCACCTTCATATTTGAGGGACAGTTTATCTGGGTATGTAATTTTTATGTGGAAATTTGTTTTCTTTCAGGGTTTCATATATACCATCCCATTGTCTTCTCACCTGCATGGTTTCTGCTGAGAAATCTGAGCTTAGTTTTACTGGTTGCCCCTTGTAGGTTCCCATGCTGCTTTCAGGATTCTTTCTTTGTCTTTGGTTTTGGTGAGTTTGATGATGATATGTCTAGGTGATTTTCTTTTGGGGTCTATCCTGTTTGGGGTTCATTGAACTTCTTTTTCTTCTTTTTTCTGTTTGAGGTTTTTTTTTTTTTTTTTTAATTGTGATTTGGATGAAAGTTTACAGGCAAATTCACTTCCTATACAGCAGTTCACATACACTTTGTCTCATGACATTGACTACAGTTTACATCAATGCAATAGCTCCCCTCCCACTTCCTCCCCATAGTTACCTCTTCCCTGTGTCCACCCCTCCATGCACTCCTGCCCCCTGAGCTGTTTCTCTGTGCATAAACAGCCCTTCTTTCTCCCATGATTGTTCTCTCCAAGGATTGTATCTACCTCAGGTACATGTTCAACTCATAAGCCTGTCTTTTGTTTGGCTGGAAGCCACAGGTGTGGGTTCACTTCCAGACCTGAAGGGCAGCTAGAGACCATAATCTCAGTGGTTCCACCAGGCTCTCTCAGACCAGCAAACCTGGTCCCCCCCTTTTTATCCCCCTAATGATTTTGAGTTTTGTTCCACATTGTT
>NW_006942106.1:0-1193 GCF_000298275.1 Orycteropus afer afer | reverse complement strand
TAAACAATACAATCCACCAACTTGACCTTATAGACATCTACAGAGCACTTCATCCAACAACAGCACAATATACATCCTTTTCCAGTGCACATGGAACATTTTCCATGATAGACCATATGTTAGACCATAAAGCACGCCTTAATAAATTTAAAAACATTGAAATACTGCAAAGCATCTTCTCAGATCATACTGCTATCAAATTAGAAATCAACAATAGGAAGATCACTGGAAAAAAAGTAAACACATTGTTGTTACCTAGTGCTGCTCTGACAAGAATATACCATAAATGGGATGGCCTTAACAAATAGGAGTTTATTCACTTACACTTTGGAGGCTTTAAGTCCAAGTTCAAAGTGCCAGGATCTAGTGGCTGGGTGAAAGCCCCTCAGCCTTGGGTTGCAGCTCTGTCTCCTGCGCCCAGCCCACTGAAGCTGCAAGCTTTTCTTCACTCAGCTGCTGGCTGCTGAGACTGAAAAACCCAAGGTTGGCAAGTAAAAAGACACAAGGGGACTGTGTCTTTTTACTAACCCACACAGCAGGTCATTACCTCAAGTCCATTGTAAGTCCCAAGTTTGGCAGAGCATGGCAGGCTGATGAATGACATGGCTATATGCAGGGTCCAAGCGTTCCATAAGCTACAGACCATTCCCCAAAGCTTCTGCTTGTATACAGGAAACAGACCACATTCCCTAAGGCAGCTACTCAGCTGTTCCCAGTAGATTCCACTATGGAGTTGATTACCAGTCTCATCATGAGGAATACTACATCCAACTGCCCAGCCACTCAACCAGGCCTAGCCAAGTTGACACAAAAACATAACAACCACGTAAATGGAAACTGAACAACACCCTCCTTAAGAAAGACTGGGTAAGAGAAGATATAAAAATTGAAATTCCCTTGAATCAAACAAGAATGAAAACACAACATACCAAAATCTTTGGGGCACAGCAAAAGCAGTGATGAGAGGCCAATTTATAGCAATAAATGCACACATCAAAAAAGAAGAAAGAGCCAAAAATCAACACTTTAAATCAATATCTCCAACAATTAGAAAAAGAACAGCAAGAAAAGCCTACAGTCACAAGAAGAAAGGAAATAGTAATGATTCGAGCAGAAATCAATTGAACAAAAGATAGAAAGACAATAGAAAAAACCAACAAGACCAGAAGTTGGTTCTTTGAAAAGATTAATAA
>NW_006942105.1:0-1217 GCF_000298275.1 Orycteropus afer afer | reverse complement strand
AATTCAGATCTCGTATCTGCTTCAGAAGATCTCTTTAATGTGTTAAGGAGCAATGATGTCACTTTGAAGAGTACAATGCACCTAACCCAAGCCATGGTGTTTTCCACCACCTCATATGCATTTGAAAACTGGACAATAAATAAGGGAGATCAAAGAAGAGTTGATTCCCTTGAATTGTGGTGTTGGTAAAGAATACTGAAAATACCATGAACATCCAGAAGAACAAGCAAATCTGTTTTGGAAGAAGTGCAGCCAGAATTCTCCTTCAAATGGAGAATGACCAGACTTTGTCTCATGTTTGGTCATGCTATCAGAAGGGACCAGTCCCTGGAGTACAGTGTCAGGGGAAAAGGGGAAGACCCTCAACAAGATGGGTTGACACAATGATGGGCTCAAGCACAGCAAGGATTGTGAGGATGTAGCACAACCAGTCAGTGTTTCATTCTGTTGTACATAGGGTCTCTGTGAGTCAGAGCCAATTTGATGGCACCTAGCAACAACACCAACAGGTCAAGTATATTATTCTATATATATAAAGACAGAGAGAGAGAGCCATATATATATATATACAGCTTTCTATATGAAGTACAGGTCATATGTATGGTAAGCCTTTTTTAATATACTGTTTAATATATTCTATCTCCTAAATTGTAAAACACTTTTTTGTATGATCATTTCTTTAATCTGTCCTCCATCTCATTACAAAAATAAAAATCCTGAGTACCTGGTCTTTCTGAGTAAAATGTAAATAAAACACTAACGTAAAATGACACTTCACTAATACAAATGTTGGATATAGCTGAAACACACACAGAATCTGCATTTAACACAAATAACTGATCAAAAATTTTTAAAATTTGCTTCAAAAGATGCAGATAAGATACAACTAGTAATTATACTTTTTCTGTTATAGCAAAACATATAACCCAATATTTGACACTTCAACCATTCTTACATGTATAACTAGGTACATTGATCACATTCATCATGTTCTGTAGCCATGACCCATATTCTTTTTCATGTAAGTATAATTTTATTGCTTATAATTCTTGAAATTGCACAATTTATGTATACTTACTGGAGGAAATGAACTATAAAAAAATAATTAATGTCCTGAGCTCTTTTTTTTTTTTTTTTTTTTAGGATTTGGGTGAAGATTTACAGAGTAAATTCACCTTTCATACAGCAGTTCACATATACTTTGTCTCATGTCATTG
>NW_006942104.1:0-1251 GCF_000298275.1 Orycteropus afer afer | reverse complement strand
AACAAAATGGCAGCAACCAATTCATACTTGTCAATAATTACACTGAATGTTAATGGATTAACCACTCTAAAGATGGAGAGTTGCAGATTGGATAAGGAAACAAAACCCATCAATATGCTGTCTGCAAGAGACACTCCTTAGAACCAAAGACAAAAATAGCCTAAAAATCAAAGGTGGGAAAAAGATATATCAGCAAATGGCAATTGTAAAAGAGCAACCATAAAAGAGTGGCAATATTATTTTCTGATCAAATTGACTGTAAGACAAAAACCACCATACGAGACAAGGAATGACATTATATAATTATTAAAGGATTGATTGAACAAGAGGACAAAACAATAATAAATACATATGCATCCAATGAAAGAGCCCCAAAATACATAAACCAGGTTCTAACAGAACTGAAAAGACAAATGGATGACTCTACAGTCGTAGTTGGAGACTTTAATACACAACTTTCAATGAAAGATAGAACAACTGGAAAGAAACTCAACAAAGATGCAGAAGAGCTAAACAATAAAATCCAATAACTAAACCTTGTAGACATCTACATTGAATTTCACCAAACAACCAACAACAGCACAATATACCTTCTTTTCCAGGACACATGGAACATTTTCCAAGATAGACCATATATTAGGCCATAAAGCAAGCCTTAATAAATTTAAAAACATTGAAATACTGCAAAGCATCTTCTCAGATCATAATGCTTTCAAATTAGAAATCAACAATAGGAAGATTAATGGAAAAAGAGTAAACACATGGAAACTGAACAACACCCTCCTCAAGAAAGATGGGTAAGAGAAGAAATAAAAATTGAAATTCAAAAATTCCTTGAATCAAACAAGAATGAAAACACAATATACCAAAATCTTTGGGATACAGCAAAAGCAATGATTAGAGGCCAATTTATAGCAAAAAATGCACACATCAAAAAAGAAGAAAGAGCTAAAATCAACACTTTAAATCAACATCTCCAAGAATTAGAAACTTAGAATTAGAAAAAGAACAGCAAGAAAAGCCTGTGGTCACCAGAAGAAAGGAAATAATAAAGATTAGCGCAGAAATCAATAAAACAGAAAATAGAAGAGCAATAGAAAAAATCAATAAGACCAGAAGTTGGTTTTTTGAAAAGATCAATAAAATTGATGAGCCACTAGCAAGTTTAACAAAGGAAAAGAGGGAGAGAACACAAATAACAGGAATAAGAAATGAAATGGGTGACATCTCAACAGAACCAACTAAAAAAAA
>NW_006942103.1:0-1251 GCF_000298275.1 Orycteropus afer afer | reverse complement strand
GGCTGGCGGTTCAAACCCACCAGCCACTCCTCGGAAGGAAGGTTGGGCAATCCTACTTCCATAGTGATACTGCCTTGGAAACCCAAGGAGGGGTGGCTATGAGTCGGGGCCAACTCGACCGCAAATAACAACAACAACAACAACAATGTGTTATAAATCCTAACCTCTGTGCCTGTGGTTATAAGAAGTTATAATGGGTTATCTTTGTTATGTTAATGAGGCAGGATTAGAATAGAGAGTATCTTGAGTTAATCTCTTTTGAGATATAAAAGAGGTATAAACCAAGCTGATTAGGAAGAGAAAAGCAAGAAGACATAAGGGAAGATGGATGCCAAGTCACATGGAGATCTCCAAAGAGCCAGGAAGCAGAGGCTCAATAGACAGGGACTTTCTCCCAAAGCCAATAGAGAGAGAAAACCTGCCCCTGATGCAGCATCCTGAGTTCAGATTACTAGCCTCCTAAACGGTGAGAAAATAAATTTCTATTTGTTAAAGTCATCAACTTGCATTATTTCTGCACCAAATAACTAAGACACTGTCTATCCAAAACATAAATCTTCCTTATTCCACCAGGCTCAAATATAAGTATTTAAAGTTTAATGTCCTAGATTCTTTCCCCTTGAGCTCAAGTACTTCTTCATCCAGTCACTTTCTAAAGAAGATGAATACTATACTTCTGAATCTGATTTCAAAACTCTAGATTGCAGTTTGGATCTCCTCAGTAGGGTAAGAAAATCTGCCAACTGCACACAATTACTTTTGTATTTCACAGTGAAAGAGCAAAGTAGCTTGGAAAAGTTTCTATGACTCATTTCTTATAACTGAAGCCTGGAAAAACTTTCTCTTCTAAAAATTCTTGATGTTAACATATTCCCATTGCCATAGCCTGATGACCTTCATCTTCATCTCCAGATCAGAGCTGCTCAATTATGGCACTGCTACTATGTGCCAGACTAAACAAATATGATCACATATGAGCTTAAGAACAAACTTAGGATGCAGATAGTATTTTACCCTTTTACAGATGAGGAAACCAAGAATCTGAAGAGTTAAGAATTATACTAAAGACCTCACAGGTAATATATGTCAGAGTTAGGATTGAAATCAGATGTATCTTGCTCTGTTCTGGTTACCTAGTGCCACTCTGACAAGAATATATACCAAAAATGGGATGGCTTTAACAAACAGGAGTTTATTCTTACAATTTGGAGGCTTTAAGTCCAAGTTCAAAGTGCCAGGCTCTAGGGGCTG
>NW_006942102.1:0-1252 GCF_000298275.1 Orycteropus afer afer | reverse complement strand
TGTGTATGTACCATAGTTTGGTTATCCATTCCTCAGTTGATGGACACCTAGCTTGTTTCCATCTTTTGGCTATTGTAAATAGTGCTGTGATGAACGTGGGTGTGTATATATCTGTTCTTGTCATGGCTCTCACTTCTTTAGGGTATATACTTAGTAATGGAATATCTGGGTCAAATGGTATTTCTAATTCCAACTTTTGAAGGAATCACCATACTGCTTTTCACAATGGTTGTACCATTTTACTGTCCCACCAGCAGTGTATGATAGTCCCAATCTCTCCACAACCTTGCCAGTATTTGTTATTTTCTGTCTTCTTGAAGTTTGCTACTGGTGCTGGAGCAAAATGGTATTTCATTGTTGTTTTGATTTGCATCTCTCTAATAGCTAATGATCATGAGCATTTCTTCACATATTTCTTGGCCGCTTGTATATCCTCCTTAGTGAAGTGTCTGTTAATGTCTTCTGCCCATTTTTTAATTGGATTGTTTGTCTTTTTGTTATTGAGATGTTGGAGTGTTCTATAAATTCTAGAGAAAAGTCCCTTGTCTGATATGTTATTACCAAATATTTTTTCCCAATATGTAGGTTCTCTTTTGACTCTTTTGGAGAAGTCTTTGGAAGCACATAAAAATTTAACTTTTAGAAGATCCCAATCATCTGATTTCTCTTCTGCTATTTGTGCATTTTTAGTTACGCTTGAGTCTATTTATGCCATATATTAGAGCCTTTAAATTTGCCCCTAGATTTTCCTTGAGGAACCGTATAGTTTTAGGTTTCTCATTTAAGTCTTTGATCCATCTGGAGTTCATTTTTGTATATGGTGTGAGGTACAGATCTTGTTTCATTTTTCTGCAAATGTACCTGCAGTTTTGCCAGAACCATTTATTAAACAAACATTTTCTTTCCTATTTAATGGATTTTGGGCCTTTGTCAAAGATCAGCTAACTATAGGTTGATGGATCTATTTCTGGGTTCTCAATTCTATTCCCATGGAATGTATCTGTCATTAAACCAATACTAGGCAGTTTTGACTACTGTGGCTGTATAGCAGGGTTTGAGATCTGGCAGTGTGAGATCTCCTACTTTGTTTTTCTTCTTCAATAGTGCTTTCCTTATCCGAGATCTCTTTCCTTTCCATATAAAGTTAGTGATTGTTTTTCCATGTCCTTAAAGAATGTTGATGGGATCTGGATTGGGATCGCATTGAATGTATAGATTGCTTTGGGTAGAACTGACATTTTCACAATGTTTA
>NW_006942101.1:0-1252 GCF_000298275.1 Orycteropus afer afer | reverse complement strand
TTCACAATGTTCAATCTTCCTATCCACGAGCATGATATGTTCTTCCATTTATGTAGATCTCTTATGGTTTCTTGAAGTAGTTGGGTTTTTTTTTTATAGTTTTCTTTGTATAGGTCTTTTGTGTCCATGGTAAGATTTATTCCCAGGTATTTTATTTTTCTGGTAGCTATTGTAAATGATATTGATTTCCTTCTTTCTTTTTCAGCAGTCTCTTTGCTGGTGTAGAGGAATCCAGCTGCATTTTGGATGTTGATCTTATATCCTGCGATGACGCTAAATCTCTCGATTAGTTCCAGTAGATTTTGTACCCAGTCTCTTGGGTTTTCTAGGTATAGGATCATATAATCAGCAAATAGAGATAGTTTGACTTCTTCCTTACCAATATGGATGCCTTTGATTTCCCTTTCTTGCTGAGACAATAAATCTTTACATAAGTAGATTGCCTTGTCTTCCTTCTGCAGAGTGTCTGGTGGGTTTGAACCACCAGCCTTCCAATTAACAGTCAGATGCCTTAGGCACTGCACCACCAGAGTTCAGAAGGGCCATATGATGAGAGTTGGTCCCTAGCTCCCCTCTCCCAACTATTGCAACCTCCCTTACTCTCTGGAGAGTTGGAAGTAGACAAGGACATGCCAGGGACACTAGGCTCCACTTGAGGTGTGGGTCAGGTGACGTTGAAAGCAGGGGAATTAAGTGAAATTCTGCCGACCGAGTAATGAGACCTTCTCCCCAACCTCCACCCACCTCAGACTTCACAGCCTCCAGGGCCAGGCTGAGACCCTCACCCTTCCCCAGCCCCAGTATATGAGAGGATTTCTCTCCTGCAGAGACTGAGAAAAGACCTCTAGAGGTGGACAGAAAGACCCCCAGAGGGGGGCCCCAAGAAGTGTCAGTCCCTACTCCATCAACAGTACCAAGCTCCAAGAGCTTCCTCTATGCTGGGCGCTGCTCTAAATGCTCTACATGGACTAATTCATCCCATCCCACCTGTGAGTGGGTGCCATCCTCATTCCCATTCCACAGATGGGAAGGTAGTCCCAGAGACTCTTCCTCAGCATCCCGACCCCATGCCTCCTCCCAACACACATGTTGTTGTTGTTAGGTGCCACCGAGTCAACTCCGACTCATAGCAACCCTGGGTACAACAGAACAGAACTCTACCTGGTCCTGTGCCAGCCTCACAATCCTTGCTATACCTGACCCCATCCTTGCAGCCACTGTGTCAGTCCATCTTGTCAAGGGCCTTCCCCTT
>NW_006942100.1:0-1252 GCF_000298275.1 Orycteropus afer afer | reverse complement strand
GGGTGTGACGATGGGCTCAAGTATAGCAGGGATTGTGGGGCCGGCGCGGGATCGGGCAGTGTTTCGTTCTGCTGTGCATGGGGTTGCTATGAGTCGGAAATGACTCGACGGCACTTAACAACAACAAGAACGTAGCTGTTTCTCTTCAATTTGAGTGGTGCCACATCAGCAAATGTAGGTCTCGAAAGCTTTACCTTATCCATAGTCTTATTTTGAGAGCCTTCTAACCTAACCGGCCTATTCATAAAGTTGTGTGATAATGTATCAAACAGTGTTTCTTTGCTATTCATAAGGTCTTCTTCCCTGGCCAAACCTTTGATAAGTGGACAGCCCCTTCCTTCTTCCTAATCTGTCTCAGTCTGTAAGCTGGGCTGCTACGTGTATCATGTGCATCCAGCTGGGTTTGAAACACCAGTGGCTCAGTCTCAAAACTCACATCAACACATCACCAAGGTGGGACAAACCGACAGACAAGTTTGTCTCCCTGTTGGAAACCTCTCATACCACCCTTACCTGGGTCCCTGCAGCTGACCCCTCCTCTGTCTGGATTTTTGGGCCTTTTAATCCCTTTTCTCCTGCTCTCCCGCCCTGCTGCTTTGGGTGTGCTTGAGTTCCCTCTCCTCACCTGGATCCCTGTGGCTCACTGCTCCTCTGTCCAGGTTCCTGGCCCCCTAGAGCCAGGAAGGGGAGGGAGTGGCAAGGACCACACAGTGGCAGGTTCTGCATAAGAATTATGTAAGGGGAGGGCACAGAGGTTTCCAACAGCTAAGGGAGACAAACTTGTCTGTCAGTTTGTCATGCTGTGGGGCTTGTATGTTGCTGTGAGGCTTCAGTCTGTGCTGTTGGTGTTTCAGACATGAGAAGAGTTGCACATGGTACACAGGTTTCAATGCAGCTTACTGACTAAGACAGACTAGGAAGAAGGAGGAGGCCATTCACTTGTCAAAAACTGGCCATGGAAAACCTTATGAATAGCAGAGAAACAGTGCCTGATACATTACTGGGCAACTTTATGAATAGCTTGGAAACATTGTCTGATACAGTACAGGAAGATGAGTCCCTTGGGTCAGAAGGTACTCAAAATAGGGCTAGGAAAGAGCTGCCTCATCATACTAGAACCAACCTTAATGATATGGTAAAGTAAATCTTTCAGGACCTAAGGAGCTCTGGTAGCATAGTGCCTAAGGCACTTGACTGCTAACCAGAAGGCTGGCGGTTCAAACCCACCAGCCACTCCTCGGAAGGAAGGTTG
>NW_006942099.1:0-1207 GCF_000298275.1 Orycteropus afer afer | reverse complement strand
CACCACTCACAAGTGAAGTCCAGCCAAGTTGACACATCTTCAACTATCACATTCTCTGTTGTGGGTTCTCTATTGGAAGGACTCCCTTTAGCATTTCTTGTAGGTTGGTCTGGTTTTCACAAATTCCCTTAGTTTCTGTTGGTCTGATAATGTCTTGATTTCACCATCATATTTGAGGGACAGTTTGGTCAGATATGTAATTCTTGGTTGGTAATTCTTTTCCTTCAAGGCTTTATATATGCCATCCCATTGCCTTCTTGCCTGTATGGTTTCTGCTGAGAAATCAGAGATTAGTCTTATTGGTTGTCCGTTGTAAGTGACATTTCACTTTTCCCAAGCTGCTCCCAGTATTCTTTCTTTGTCTTTGGTTTTGGAGAATTTAATTATGATATGTCTTGGTGACTTTCTCTTGGGATCTATCGTGTATGGGGTTCACTGAACTTTTGGATGGAAATCTTTTCTTTCTTTGTGATATGGGGGAAATTTTCTCTTAGCAAGTCTTTGATAATTTTCTCAGTCATCTTTTTTGCCTTCTCTTGTTCTGGTTTCCAATCAGGTGTATGTTGTTTCTTTTCATATCATCCCACATGACTCTCAGGTTCTCTTCATTTCTCTTAAATCTTTGTTCTGATTTTTCTTCATTAAGGCTTCCATCAAGGTATTTGTCTTCTAGCTGGGAAATGTATTCTCCAGCCAGTTCTAGTCTATGCTTTTGTTCCTCCACGGTCTTATCTATCTCCATAATTTTAGTGTTCATCCTCTGGATTTCTAATTACAGTTTTTGTGTGAGTTCTAACTGTGTGTTTATCTTGTTATTTTGTTCTTGAATGATTTTCCTGAATTATTCTGTTTACGGTTTCCTTGAGTTCTTGTGTATGTGTGATTTTTTTTTTTCCTTCCTTCCCCTTCCTCAACCTCCTTTGTATTTCTAATGATTCCTCTCCATCTCCACTGTCTGGGTGGGACTGCCTATTTTTCCCACTCATTTAACCTGCTCCCTTTCTTTCCCTTTACTAGAGCAAATAATTTATCATCTCCTTAGTTGCTCATAACTTTGGCATCATTATCTGTATATGCTTTACCTAGTTACTCAGAGCCTCAACTGAAAGAGGGCTGAATGTGCAGACTAACTGTACAATGACATCTTCCCTCTACTTTCCTTTATTTTTAAAATTGCTTCACCTATATTGAACCTGTCTCTTAATTA
>NW_006942098.1:0-1235 GCF_000298275.1 Orycteropus afer afer | reverse complement strand
AAACCCACCAGCCACTCCTCAGAAGGAAGATGGGGCAATCTATTTCCGTAGTGATACTGCCTCGGAAACCCAAGGAGGGGTTGCTATGAGTCGGGGCTGACTCGATGACACATAACAACAACAACAATCATGCCACCAGCAGCATGCTATCCACATTCTCTCAATTCTTTCAGGGATACAAGTGCTCTCCACCTGAAGACTTCCCACATGGTTTCCCTTCTGCCCCATGACACTAGTTTTCTCCTTCTTCTGCTGGTAGCCTGTTCTCTCCTTCTGGTTAAACTTAGTTGGCACATCTGTGAAGACTTCTGTATGCTCACGTTTTGGGTTACGTTCTCCTTCTTTGCCTTTGTATAGTGCTTTGTATTACTATGCAATCATTCATGTACATCAACGTATATTCGTCTGCATTCTATGACCATTGAAGACCAAAGATGTCTGAATCTTGTTCATTATTCGTATTTTCATTGGCTAAACATCTTTGAACACAAGTTTGTGGAAAGGAGAAAGGGCAGAGAAAGAGGGAGGAAGAATGAGGGGGAGGGAAGGAAGGAGGAACGGAGGGAAGGAAGGAACAATGTGATGTAATTTGTGCTCATTATCTTTGCAATAATTTTATTATTGATTGCCTAGGCCAAGCTACTAAATTTATTTTTAAAGGGACTTATGCATATTGGCATAACCACCAGTACTATATGAGTATACTCATCCTCACCACCAACATTAAACATAATTTTCTTTGGGTAACTGATAATTAATGGGTAAATAGATTATGGATTATTTAATATACACTTCTTAATTACTAGAAAAATTGAATATTAAAATATAGTTGGAAACTATTTTCATTTATCTTTTTGAAAATTACTTAGTCATACTTTTAGCATTTTAATATATGTTTTATAGACTTTTAAGAAATATATAGCTTTACAATGTCTAAAAATAAGTAAAATATAACTTGAATTTTAAAAATCTATTATTTCAGTACTAATTGTTGAAATAGTAACAGTTGTACCTTGGGTTTTTTTTTTATGTCATTTCCTCAATTCATTAATTTACTCATTCATCTCCAAATTTTTAAAAAGAATTTTGGTTTACAGTAGTCAGGAGATCAGTTTCATGATTTTATATGCAACAGCACTTTGGCCAGAGGGTTAGTCTTACACAAAAAAAGGTCTTATGGCTGGAAGAATCTACATATTTATATATATATATATATATATATATATATATATATA
>NW_006942097.1:0-1220 GCF_000298275.1 Orycteropus afer afer | reverse complement strand
TGGAGTGAGTATATGCAGCGCTAGGGGAAAAAAAGTGAATAAAATATATCCCTGTTCGTTAGGCCCTCAGTCTTCTCAGAAGGAGATGGATGTGTAAACAATAAAATATATTTAGAGAAGCTATGAGTGCTAGGGAGACCCAGATAAGTTAGTGAAACAAAGCAATACATATTCAGAAGTATTTGATACAGTGTATTCTTTATATACAGTCATCCCTCAATATATGGGGAGGGGGCTGGTTCCAGGGCCCCCACTGATACCCACATTCACAGATGCTCAAGTTCCTTACACAGAATGGTGAAGTATTTACATGGAATCCACACACATCCTCCTGCACACTTTAAATCATCTCTTCATTACTTGTAATACCTAATGCAATGCAGATAGAGTGTAAGGAGCATTGATGACCCGCCTTAGCCTTTAGGGACTTTTCTGACCCCTTAACTTCTTTTTCTTCAAATATTTTCAATCCACCATTATTTGAGCCTGCAGATACCGAGGGCTGACTGTGGGCCTGATACCTATATTGTTGACAGATTTTCTTTCACATTTCATGATCTGTATCATATTATCTATAAAATTATTGCCAAGATCATCCATTCATATAGAGTGATAGTCTGTATATTTATTCTTCAGCTAAAATTTATTAAATTAGAATTCATTTGTAACTAGTATTACTTTTTATGAAATAATAGCTCAAAGTGTGTTCATTCAGTGAAAGTATAAATTGACAAGTGTCTCACAACTTTGTCAAATGAGCAGACATATCACACATAAATTTCATGCTTGTGGAATTTTGTGTCATTTGGGAGCACTCTATATGATATGGGGAAAATAATTCACTCTAGACTTTTATAAGGAGGTGTTTTTTTATTAAAAAATAAACTCTAGACTTCAATAAGGACTTTTATAGAAGAGGCCACCTTCTTGTCTGTGTAATTAGCTTCTGATTGGGGAAAACACACACACAGGGAAGAGAAGTGCTGCACCACAACCAGCTGTCTCCCACCTGCATTTCTCTTGCCCTGGGGCTTCTTCACAGTGACCAATGCTCTTAATCACACTGCAACCAAGGGCAGCTCCCTCTCTTTTAAAAGTCTGACCAAGGGTGGGCGCAACTGTCTTCTATTAATTCTGTTAGAACAACTGAGACTTGAAAATGGACTTCCAGCAGATTTGCACAAAAATAAGGAGCAGGAAGACAGCAAAAGGCAAGAATT
>NW_006942096.1:0-1250 GCF_000298275.1 Orycteropus afer afer | reverse complement strand
GGAGGGACAGGGAGAAAGCCCCAGTGCAAGGCAGGAAGCCAGAAATCCAGGGCCCATGGTGGCTGGATCCAGGTAAGGGCAGGGAGGAGAGATCCTCCACCCAAGGCAGAAAGCGAGAAGCCAGGGTCAATGGCTGCATCCAGGTAAGGGGAGGGCAGAGAGGTTTGGAAAAGCTGAGAGAGATGCACGTGTCCTTCATTTTGTTGTACTGTGGTGGCTTCCATGTTGCTGTGAGTCTAGAGGCTGTGCCACAGGTGTTTCAAATGCCAGCAGGGTTGCACATGGGAGACAGGTTTCAGTGGCGCTTCCAGACTGAGACAGACTCAGAAGAAGGAAGAAGCCTTCCACTTCTCAAAATATTGGCCAGAGAAAATCAAATGTACACATATGAAGTATTAGAAAATTCAGGTTCACCTTAGTCCTCAAAGAACAATTTCTTCTTTTTAACTCTGTAAAGAAGTCTTTTGCAGCAGATTTGTCCATCATTTGAATTCTGGACTGTTGATTTCATAGGTGTTGATTGTGTACTCAAGTAAAATGAAATCCTTGACAATTTCAGTCTTTTCCCTTTTTATCATGATGTTTCTTGTTGGCCCAGTCATGAGGAATTTTGCTTTCTTTATGTTGAGTCTTAATCCATAGTCAAGGCAATAGTCTTTGATCTAAGTCAGTGAATGCTTCAAGTCTTCTTTGCTTTAAGCAAACAAGTGTGCCATCTGCATATTACACTTTTTTTAATGAGTCTTCCATAAATCCTGAAGCCACATTCTTGTTCATGTAATCCAGTTTCTCAGATTATTTGCTCAGTATACACATTGAATAAATATGGTGAAAGAATTCAAAATTGACACACTTTCCTTGATTTTAAACCATGCAATATGCTTTTGTTCTTTGCGAGTGACTGCCTCTCGGTCTAAGTACAAGTTCCTCGTGACCACAATGAAGTATTCTGAATCATTCATTCTTCACAATGTTATTCATAATTTTTTATGAACCACACAGTTGAACGCCTTTGCATAGTTAATAAAACACAGATAAATATTTTTGATATTCTTTGCTTTCAACCTAGATATTTCTGACATAAGCAATCTTCTGTTCATTTCTTTCATTTCATCACTTCTTTCATTTGCTTTGTTGTTGCTGTGTGGTTGTCATGTGCCATCGAGTCGGACCCGACTCATAGCGACCCCTCCTTGGGTTTCCAAGGCAGTATCACTATGGAAGTAGATTGCCCCATCTTCCTTCCGAGG
>NW_006942095.1:0-1193 GCF_000298275.1 Orycteropus afer afer | reverse complement strand
CTCTGTCTGAGCACACAGACTGTGATGGACTTCCTGTGGGCCCAGAATATAGGTGGGAGTGGGGATGGCCACACCTCCGTTCACCAAGCGGGTGTAGGGTGTAGTAACAAGAGGAATGTCGTACCTTTTCAGTCTTGCAGGCCCTGAGTGTCCTTGGGGTTGCTAGAATGCAGAACATGTTCTTAAGCCCCAGAAATCTGCAAGAGTGCTGTCTCTTTGAATATCCAAAGAGAGAAAGCTGCTTTTTAAACCTTCAAAATGGCGGTGCCCTCCGGATCGGCAAAAGTCCACCGCTCAGCCCACCTTTCTCTTCACCTTCTCTGTTTGTTCCCCAGCCACTATGCACAGTCCTCAGTGCAGTCCCTGGCTAGCAGGGGGATTTTTAGGTTAATTCGTAGGTCCTACCACCACTCAGGAATCTCCAAGCCATCTGTGCCATTTGAGCCATCAGGGTCGCTCAGGTCCCTGCCAGACCGCAGTTCTGTGTGTCTACTTTTTTGGTATTTTCACACAAATTCTTCTGCTTTTTTGGGTTTAATCCACTTTTGTATCCTTCCCTTCAAGGCTCAGTGGTCCAAGATTATGTTCTGTGTCTGTGTTACTTGGTTTCCCTTTTTTTGTTGAAGAGGGTCTGTGCAGTCCTTCTGCCTAGTCCACCATCTTGACGGAACTCTCTTAACTGATAGTGCCTAAGGCACTTGACTGCTAACCAGAGGGTGGTGGTTCAAACCCACCAGCCACTCCTCAGAAGTGTAGGGCTTTTATTATCATTTCTAATTTTTCATTTATTTTGTCATTTTGTTCTTGTATTTTCTTCTGAAATTGTTCTAGGGTTTTGTCTGTGTTTTCCTTAATTTTGCTAGTGTTTTCTTTGATCTGTCTCTCAATCCTTTGAAGATACCTATATATAATTCTTTTGAGTTCCTTGACAGAGATTTCCAATGCTGTTTCTTCTTCGGGGATGTGTTCTGGGTCATATCCTACTCTCATGTTTCTATGACTTTATCTTGCTTCTGTGTGTGGATTGTGATGGTCTGTTGTCTCCAATATATTGTGATATTGTTGTATTTAGATTTCTGTTAACCATTTGTGAAGAGCAGCTAAGGCTGCCACTGACTCATTTTGGTGGTTGTTTATTGTTGCCTAGTTTGTGGACAGGCGTAGCACAGAGTAGCAGGCCAGAAGAGCAGGAG
>NW_006942094.1:0-1253 GCF_000298275.1 Orycteropus afer afer | reverse complement strand
CCCACACCTGTGGTTTCCAGCCAAGCAGAAGATAGGCATATGAGTTGAACATTTACCTGAGGTAGATACACTCCTCAGAGAGAACAATCATTGAGAAAGAAGGGCTGCTTATGCACAGGGAGACAGCTCAGGGGGCAGGAGTCCATGGAGGGATGGACACTGGGAAGAGGTAACTATTGGGAGGAAGTGGGAGGGGAGCTGTTGCATGGTGGTAAACTGCGGTCAATGTCATGAGACAAAGTATATGTAAACTGCTGTATGGAAAGTGAATTTGCTCTGTAAATCTTCACCCAAGTCACAATTTAAAAAATTAAAAAAAGACCAAAAAAAAAAAAAAAAAGAATTTGGAAACAGGGTAATGGGATGGTGAAGGGAGGGGTGAGTGAAACCAAAGCACGGTAGGAGGTAGACGCTTTAGGGGCATCAGATGCAAGGGGATAAATAGGGCAGGTGTATATGACAGACACGAAAATGCACTGTTCCGATTTTCTGCTGTGGGCAACGTAATTGACTGACAAAACCACTGCCACCCCTCTGGATCCACCACAGTGTTGATGCTGAGACCACACTTCCTATTAACTCCTACCAGCCAGTGACTGAGCCCATCAGGGATACTAAGGCCCCAACAGGTGACTTTAGTTCAAGGACTTTCCATAAGCGTGTTTGGAACTTTCTTGAAATCTCGCTGCAATCCTAGACTCTTCCTACCTATTCTTGCCTTCTTGCTCACCTTCTACAGTTGTCTGACCTTCATCACAATCTGAAGACTCTCCTCACCTTCTCACACTCCCTCCCCTAATAAATCACTTGAATGTCTAATCCCATTTTTGTGTCAGCTTCTTGGCAGATGTAAACTAATGCAAATGGTACAAAGAATGGTCTGAGAAAATGGATAATGTCTTAGTTGCCCAGTGCTGCTATAACAGAATACCACAAGTGGTTGATTTTGAAAAAGAAATTTATTTTCTCACAGTTTAAAAGGCTAGAAGTCTGAATGCAGAGGGTGGCTCTAGGAGAAGATTCTGCCTCTCAGTCAGCTCTGGAGGAAGGTCCTTGTCTCTTCAGCTTCTGCTTCCTGGTCCGTTGGAGACCTCCATATGTCTTGGCATCTATCTTATCCCAGCTCTCTTCTGCTCAGTGTTGTTGTTGTTGTTATTGTTATGTGCCGTCGAGTCGGCCCCGACTCATAGCGACCCCTCCTTGGGTTTCCAAGGCAGTATCACTACGGAAGTAGGATTGCCCAACCTTCCTTC
>NW_006942093.1:0-1253 GCF_000298275.1 Orycteropus afer afer | reverse complement strand
GGCCTTGGAAACTCTATGGGGCAGTTCTACTCTGTCCTATAGGATCACTATGTACTGAAATTGACTTGACAGCAATGGGATTGGGTTTATTTATTAATGAGGTTATTTTCAAGATTCACGTGTTACTCAGTTTTAATCCTTAGACTCCACACCAGTTTATTGATCTCAATTCAAAATATCTTTTAAACACAAACTGTTATACTGTAGAGAGTTTTGTACTCAGATTTCAATATCTCTTTGAAAATTGGCATAAAGAAATTTTAAATAGGGAAGTTTCTTAAGACTTTTTAAGTGGAACCACTGTTGAGATCTCCAAGGCAGATGGATGTCCCAGAGTCACCTTCACTAACTTGTTTGAAATACTCTTCATCAAAAGGATGATGTCATCCAGGCCTGCTCTGCTTGTCTCTAGCATGTGACCTTCCTGATGTTCAACGGTTGCTCTTTGAACTCCCCCAGTGGGTTACCTCACGATTCTTCGTTCTCTTTGGTAATATCTGCTTGTCGATTTTACTATTGTTTTCCTTTTTTTAAGGAAGACTGTTCTTAGTGAACCCAGCAGCTATATAAGCTAAGGGAATGAAACAATCAGCTCTATAGTTTAGGAACAACTAAGAGTAAACAAATTTGTCTTTTTACTTGTGAATTCACATGTGGTAGTAGTGATAAGGTGGTAAGCAAATCAGGGCTTATTGACTAAAAGGAAAATTGCATATTAGCAGCAGAATATTTTATGTTTCAATGGTCAGTCATCATTTTAGGCAACTCAATTCAAACAGTGAAAAAGAAAGAAAGAATTTACCATTCTCTGATAATTCTAATTCAGCTATGGTTCCAGGTAAGGGAAAATGCACAATTCATACTGCTGTTGCTGTTCTCACAATAAGAAGGTCACTCTTAGAAGCTCCCATCCTTTTTAGTACAACCGGAACAAAACCTGACACATGAAGTCACAACTGAAATCACAATTTCATTTAGTATGGAGAAGCACTATCAAATAATGGTTTACGTAAATCCATCAGTATGTCAAAGTTTCCACAGGAGTACCCTGATCCAAAAAGGGGGAAAAGTGGAAAAGACCTTCACATTTTCATGGAATCCAGACTTTTTGGATCCATTGATGCTGGAAGAACTCCAGAAACTATTGCCCTGAGACAATCTTTAAACCTTAAACCGAAAGCATCCCTGAAGTCTTCTTTAAATGCAACAGTAATTTAATTTAATTAATAAAGAATATCTGTCTGGAGTGATCC
>NW_006942092.1:0-1253 GCF_000298275.1 Orycteropus afer afer | reverse complement strand
TAACCATATATAATCTCTAAATAAGGACAGTTATAAAGTCATATTTATGCCTAACATGATACGCTAACACACGTACAACCGAAACGCATTAACCTCATTTACATTTCACAGTTCATAACAGAAGGAAACAAAAATATTTGATGCACATATACAATGAAGAAATATGACACTCACAATCCTTGTTTCTGCAACTGGTCACACATGGTCATAGCTGATATTCAGAACTACCTTCTTCCACCACCCATTCTGTATTTCCCTTGCCCTCAGCAAGCACCTCAGCTGATTATGGATTTTTGCCTGGTGGGGTGATCCAAACCTTCATTTCTGAAGGGTCTAGGCCATTAGCAGTCATATTAGAATTGGGTTGCTGTAATTTTCCATTGACTTTAATCACAGGGCATGGTAAGACCAGTGAATTCCATGAGCATCGGCACATTTCCACACTTCATTTGCTGTGAAGTGCATCCCTTGATCTGAAACAATGCTGTGTGGGATACCATGAGCGTGGATAAGGCATTCTGTAAGTCCACGGATGGTAGTTGTGGCAGAAGCATTGCATGCAGGGAAGGCGAATCCATATCCAGAATAGATATGTATTCCAGTAAGAACAAAATGCTATCCTTTCCATGAGGGAAGTGGTCCAATGTAATCAACCTGCCACCATGTTGCTGGTTGATCACCCCAAGGAATGGTTACATATCGCAAATTTAGTGTTGGTCTCTGCTGCTGGCAGATTGGGCACTCACCAGTGGTGGTAGCCAAATCAGCGTTGGTCAGTGGGAGTCCATGTTGCTGAGCCCATGCATAACCTCCATCCCTGCCACCATGGCCACTTTGTTCATGAGCCCATTGAGCAAAGACAGGAATAGCTGGGGGAAAAGGATGGCTGGTTTCCAATGAACGTGTCATCCTATCCACCTGATTGTAAAAATCCTCCTCTGCTGAAGTCGCCTTTTGATGGGCATTGACATGAGACACACATATCTTTACTCCTTTGGCCATTCAGAGAGGTATTCCACATACCTCTTTCCCATACATCCTTATCACGAATCTTCCAATCATGCTCATTCCAAATCCCAGACCATGCAACCAAGCCATTAGCCACAGCCCATGAATCTATATATAATTGCACATCTGGCCATTTCTTATTCCATGCGAAGTGAACAGCCCTATGCATGGCTCGAACTTCTGCTCATTAGGAGGATTTCGCTTTACCGCTGCCCTTCAAGGAAGTCCCAGAAAGAAGCTGCAGG
>NW_006942091.1:0-1253 GCF_000298275.1 Orycteropus afer afer | reverse complement strand
GATCAGAATTACTGGTCAGATAGAGACTGGTGGAATCCCTGAGACTATGGCCCTGGGTTACCCTTCGGGCCTAGAAATAGACTCACATCGTGGATTGGCTCTCAGCCCAGCAGTCGAAAGACATACACGCAGAACACCCACCCCAGGGCAATGTACCCACCTACTGTAGGGAGACACACCGTCTAGATCAATTAGGCGTGAGACACCAGAGGGTCAACATTCACATAGAGGGGAAGCTGAACTGAAAGGAATGCATAGATAAGAAGGGCACAGGAAGGGCTTAGTCACAGGGATAGAAAGGGAGGAGAGGTCTTTATGGCTGGGGATGGTAATCAGGGCCATGAAATCAAATGTGCATGAATTATTGAATGAAAATAAAATTTGCTTTGTAAATTTACACCCAAAGCACAATTAAAAATTAACATATTATTATTATTATTATTTTTAAAGCTATATTGATTATTACTGGTGATTGGAATGCAAAAGTTGGAAACAAAGAAGAAGCATCAGTAGTTGGAAAATATGGCCTTGGTGACGGAAATGATACTGGGGACTGCATGATAGAATTTTGCAAGACTTACGACTTACAATGCAAACACCTTGTTTCAACAACTTGAATGGTGGCTATACACTTGGAGCTTGACAGATGGAATACACAGGAATCAAGTCGACTATGTCTGTGGAAAGAAACGTTGAAAAAGCTCTGTATCCTCAGTCATAACAAGGCCAGGAGCTGACTGTGGAACAGACCATCAATTGCTCATATGCAAGTTCAATTTGAAGCTGAAGAAAATTAAAACAAATCCATAAGAGCCAAGATATGACCTTGATTATATCCCTCCTGAATTTAGAGACCATCTGAAGAGTAGATTTGACTCATTGAACACAAATGACTGGAGACCAGATGAGTCTTAGCCTGGAAGCTCCGCTGAAACCTGTCCACCGTGGGTGACGCTGTTGTTATTCAAATGCTGGTGGCATACCCTGGAGCCTCACAGCAACACACAAACCAACATAGTATGACAAACTGATAGATGAGTGAGTGGAGGCCGAGTTGTGCCTAATGTAAGCCATAGTATTTTCAATTACTTCATATGCATGTAAAACCTGGACTTCTGACTGAAGAAGAATTGATGTCTTTGAGTTGTGACATTATGAAGAATACTGAAAATACCATGGGCTGCTAGAAGTATGAACAAATCTGTCCTGGAACAAGTAGAGCCAGAGTGCCCCTTAGAAGTGAGAAGAGCCAG
>NW_006942090.1:0-1252 GCF_000298275.1 Orycteropus afer afer | reverse complement strand
CAATAAACAGCATCTCAGTAAGGGGAGAAAAGATGAAAGTTGCCAAAGATTTCATATGACTTGTTTCTACAATCAACACCAATGGAAGCAGCAGTCAAGAAATCAGATGATGTATTGCACTGGGCAAATCTACTGCAAAAGACCTCTTTAAAGTGCTGAAGAGCAAAGATGTCTCTTTGAAGACTAAGGTGCACGTAACCATGGTGTTTTCAATTGTCTCATCATCATTTTGTTTTCATATGCATGTGGAAACTGGACAATGAATAAGGAAGACTGAAGAAGAGTGGATGCTTTTGAGTTGTGGTGTTGGTGAAGAATATTCAAAGTACCATGGACTGCCAGAAGAACCAACAAATCTGTCCTGGAGGAAGTACAGTCAGAATGCTCCTTTGAAGTGAGAATGGCCAGATTTCATCTCACCTACTTTGGTCATGCTGTCAGAAAGGATCATTCCTTGGAGAAGGATATCATGCTTGGAAAGTGGAGGGCCAGAGAAAAAGGGGAAAGTCCTCAACAAGATGGATTGATACAGTGACTACCACAATGGGCTCAGGTATAGTAAGGATTGTGAGGTTGCTACAAGACCAGGCAGTGTTTCATTCTGTTGTACATAGGGTTGTTACGAGTCAGAGCCAACTTGACAGCACCTAATGACAACAATACATATACAAATTGGAGTTAATAAAAATTTAAAATTTCTGCTCATCAGAATATACAATTAAAAAATAGACAAACCACACAATGAGAGAACACATTCACTAAAAATGTACCTGACAAAGGACTGGTATATAGAATATATAACAGAGTCCTACGGCTCAATAATAAATAAACAATCCAGTTTTTTAAAAAAAGTGAAAGATTTGGATAGACACATCACAAAAGAAGATATTAAAATGGGCAATAAGCACATGAAAAAATGCTCAACATCATGACTCATAGTGACCCCTCCTTGGGTTTCCAAGGCCGTATCTCTGTGGAAGTAGATTGCCCAGTCTTCCTTCCGAGCAGTGGCTGGTAGGTTTGAACTGCCAGCCTTCTGGTTAGCAATCAAATGCCTTAGGCACTACGCCACCTGAGCTCCTTAGTCATCAGGGAAATAAAAATTAAAACCATAATGAGGTGCGTTGTATACCCACTAAAAAAAACAAGACAAAACCCATTGCCATCAAGTCAATTCCGACTCACAGCAACCCTATAGGACAGAGTAGAACTGCCTCACAGGATTTCCAAGAATGTAAATCTTTACGGAGGC
>NW_006942089.1:0-1253 GCF_000298275.1 Orycteropus afer afer | reverse complement strand
GACTGGGAAAGAGCTACATTATCAAAGTAAAACCAGACTTACTGATATGAATAAGGTAAAGCTTTTGAGACCTCCAATTGCTGACATGGCATGACTCAAATTGAGGAGAAACAACTGCAAACACCAGTTAATAATCATAACACAGAATATACAAAGTATGAATCTAGGAAAATTGAAAGTTGCCAAAAATGAAATGGAAGGCATGAAGATGGATATCCTAAGCACTAGTGAGCTGAAATGGACTGGTTTTGGCCATTTTGTATCAGACAACCATATGATCTAATATGCTGGGAATGACAATTTGAAGAAAAATGGTGTGGCATTCATCATTACAAATGATGTTTCAAGATCTGTCCTGAAGTACAATGCTGTCAGTAATAGGATAATATTCATACTCCTACAGGGAATACCAGTTAATATGACTATTATTCAAATTTATGCACCAACCGCCAATGCCAAAGATGATGAAATTGAATATTTTTATCAACTTCCGCAGTCTGAAATTCACTGAATGTGCAATCAGGATGGGTTAATTATCACTGGTGATTGGACTGCAAAGATTGGAAACAAAGAAGAATCACTGGTAGTTGGAAAATTTGGCCTTGGTGACAGAAATAATACTGGGAATCTCATGGTAGAATTTTGCAAGACTGACTTACTCATTGCAAGTGCCTTTTATAAACAACACAAATGGCAGCTGCACACATGGACTTTGTCAGATAGAACACACAGGAATCAGGTTGACTACATCTGTGGCAAGAGGTGATGGAAAACCTCAATATCTTCAGCTAAAACCAGGCCAGGAGCTGATTGTGGAACAGACCATCAACTGCTCATATGGAAGTGTAACTTGAAGTTAAAGACAATTAAAAGAAGTCCAAGAGAGCCAAAATATGATCTTGAACATATCCTCCTGAATTTAGAGACCATCTAAAGAATAGATTTGTTGTATTGAACATCAATGGCTGGAAACCAGAAGAATTATAGGATGACATCAAGAACATCATCCATGAAGACTGCAAGAGGTCACTAAAAAGACAAGAAGACCAAAATGGATGACAGAAGAAACTCTGAAACTTGCCCTTGAACAGAGAGTAGCTAAAGCAAATGGAAGAAATGACAAGATAAAAGAGCTGAACAGAAGATTTCAAAGAGCATCTTGAGCAGACAAAGCCAATTACTATAATGAAATGTGCAAAGACTTGGAGTTAGAAAACTAAAAGTGAAGGACACGCTCAGCATTTCTCAAGCTG
>NW_006942088.1:0-1241 GCF_000298275.1 Orycteropus afer afer | reverse complement strand
AAAAAAAAAAAAAAAGGCATTTAGAAGCAATCAGCCATAGGACATGATGGCCCTCAAGACTAGAAGAACTAGATGGTGCCCAGCTACCAATGCCAACCACTCAGGAAAGGATCAAATCTGGAGATCCTGGTTAGAGTGAGAGGGAAAATGTGGTACAAAATCCAAAAGCTCAATAATGACCAGAATTACTGGTCATATGAAATCTGGTGAGACCCCCAATACTATGGCCCTGGAATCCTTTCTGTGGCTGTAATAAAATGCACCCCCAGGGGCTGGCTTTCAGCCCAATAGTTAACAAGATACACATGCAGACCACTCAACCCAGGATGATGCACCCACATACTCTATGGCAATACATCCCTTAGAAAAATAGACCATGAAACACCAGAGGACCAACATTCAAATTGAGGAAATGGAATGGAACAGGAGTGCATAAATATGAGAGGCACAGGGGGAGAGTTACTGGGTAAGGAGGGAAGGAGACTGGGTTAGGGTTGTACATGGTAAATGAGGAATGAAAATAAATGTACACATAATGTTGAATGTAAAACAAGCTCTTAAAATAAATTTAAAAAAAAAATCCTTGAATATAATGAGAATGAAAACACAGGATAAAAAAATTTCAGGAGTTCTGTCAAGATGGCGGACTAGGCAGAAAGACTGCACAGACCCTTTTCAACAAAGAAAAGGGAAACCAATTAACACAGACACAGAAGATAATTCTAGACCCCTGATCCTTGAAGGGAAGGATATAGAAGTGGACTAAACCCCAATTTGCTACCAAAAAAGGAGACATACGTAGCTGTAGTCTGGCAGCGGTCGTGAGCAATCCTGACAGCACAGACTTCTTGGAGATTCCCGAGTGGTAGTGGGACTTAAGAATTAACCTAAAAATCACCCAGCTAGCCAGGGACTGCATGGTGAACTGTGCACAGTGGCTGGGGAACAAACAGAGAAGGTGAAGAGAAAGGTGGACTGAGCTGTGGACTTTTGCCGGTCTGGAGGATGCAGCCATTTTGTAGGTTTAAAAAGCAGCTTGACTATCTTGGATATTTAAAAAGACAACTCTCTTGCAGATTCCTGGGGCTTAAGAACACGTTCTGCTTTCCAGCAACCCCAAGGACACTCAGGACCTGCAAGACTGACAAGTTTTTTGAAGGTTATTTGATTGTAATTTGTTTCTGATTAAGTGGGAGACAACAACAGTCCCCATAAGACTACACCCACACCTCCTGCAACTT
>NW_006942087.1:0-1253 GCF_000298275.1 Orycteropus afer afer | reverse complement strand
GAACATCTCAATGGATATTCTGTTGATTCCTGGATCCTTATTTTTTCACTAATTCCTTCAATGTAGCTTGGATTTCTTCCTTCAATACTCTTGGTTCTTGATCATATGCTACCTCCTGAAATGAATGGACATTAAGCAATTATTTTTGGACTCGCGACTCTGTGTATTCCTTCCATCTTCTTTTGATACTACTTGCATCTTTCAATATTTTGCCCATAGAATCCTTCATATTGCGATTCAGGTCTTGAGATTTTTCTTAAGTTCTTTAAGCTTGCGAAATGCCAGGCATGCCCTTCCTTTTCAGTTTTCTAATTTCAGCTCTTTGCACATTTCATTATAACACTTCATTTTGTCTCCTTAGCTGCCATTTGAAATCTTCTGCTCAGCTCTTTAATTTCAACATTTTTTTCTTTCCTTTCACTTTAGCTATTCTCCATTCAAGAGCAAATTTCAGACTCTCATCTGACATCCATTTTTGTCTTTTCCACCCCTCCTTTCTTTAACGACCTTTTACTTTCTTTATGTATGATGTACTTGATGTCATCCCACAAGTAATCTGTCTTGGGTCATTGGTGTTCAGTGTGTCAAAGCAAATCTTCAGATGGTCTCCAAATTCAGATGATGTATACTCAAGGTCAAATTTTGGCACTTGTGGACTTGTTTTAAGTTTCCACAGCATCAACAAATACTAGTAATTAATTATTTCATTTTTTTGTACATTTATTCACACATTTGAGAGCAAGGTATAGGATAATGAAAGAGTGACCTCTACAATGAAAAATGAAAAATCTTTAGCCTAAGTCCAGGATATGGTGTAGTTGTGAGGAATAAATTAGTATATTCAGGTTCATATTAAGGAGTTATATTGGTACTTGGCTCACACACTGATAAGAAAAAGCCAAAAACAACACACACCAATTTGATAAAGCCTCTCTAATGTGATTGAAAACAGCACCATGACCATTTAACAAAAGAGAAAAATCATTTTTGCCAGTGGAACTTGTGTAGCAACTTGTAAATGTTGGGACGTACATAGATTTTGTTCTTTGAGTTTTCAATTCATCAATGTATTTATTGCATTCTTTCCAGAAGCAAAATAGGTATAATATGCAGTCCAAAACTGAGTCTAGAAACTTGACTTCCTATTCTCATAAAGCACCAAAACATAGAAAAGGATGGAATTCTCCTTACCTCATTTTATGAAACAAACATAACCTTGATACCAAAACTAGGCGAAGACATCACTAAAAAGG
>NW_006942086.1:0-1176 GCF_000298275.1 Orycteropus afer afer | reverse complement strand
AAACTGATCCTTCCAAACGAATTGGGACAGCACCTTCTCACACACCTTCACCAAGTGACTCATTTAGGAGAACGGAAGATGTTGGAGTTATTGAACAAAGAGCAGATCCGCATGCCCCATCAGAAGCAAACAGCTCAGAGTGTGGTGGACCGGTGTCAAGCCTGTCAGGTCATGAAAGTAGAGAAGAGGAAGAACACACACACAGGTACAAGGAGGAGGGGGAGGGAGCCTTGCCGTCATTGGGAAATAGATTTCACTGAAGTTAAACCAGGTAAATATGGATACAGATATCACTTAGTATTAGTGGATACTTTCTCAGGATGGGAAACTAGGAGGGAAACAACCATGGTAGTAGCAAAAAGAATTTTAGAAGAGATAGTACCCATGGAATGTCTAGAACATTAGGGTCAAACAATGAACCAGCTTTTGTAAGTAAAGTTTATCCAGAGCTTAACCTCAACTCTGGGGGTAAATTGGAAACTACATTGTGAGTATAACCCTCAGAGCTCTAACCAGGTAGAAAGGATGACTAGAACTCTAAAGGAAACCCTATCTAAATTAGCAATAGAAACTAGCAGAAAATGGGTGACTCTCCTCCCCTTTGCGCTATACCAGGCCAGGAACACCCCATATACACTAAACCTGACCCCATTTGAAATAGTGTATAGGATGCCACCCCCTATTATTTCCAATTTGGAAGAATGTCCCAATAACTTGTCGAAAGATTTAATCTTGGAAATGAAAACTCTCCAAGTAATCCAAAGGGAATTATGGCCCAAACTCTGAGCCATATATGAAAGTCCTCTTAGTGAACAAGGGATCACCCATGAGTTCGAACCAGGAAATTGAGTATGGGTAAAGAAGCACCAGAAAAAAACACTAGCACCTAGATGGAGGGAACCTTATGTTATTGCTCTTGTGACCCCCACCGCTGTTAAGGTAAACGGAATCAGAGCCTGGATACACCACTCCCATATCAGAAGAGCTGACCAGACGGAACAGCAGTCTGCACAAGCGGAGTGGAAAGCATACTCCGATCCTGAAAACCCGCTGAAGGTCAAGCTAACGCAGCACCATGAAGATTAGAGCCCTTCTCGCCCTCACCCTAAACCTCTACTGCCTCGCAATAAGTATTGCAGCTCACCAACCCTATAAAGTTACATAGCGAATCCGCAA
>NW_006942085.1:0-1231 GCF_000298275.1 Orycteropus afer afer | reverse complement strand
AAAAAAAAAAAAAAAAAACCTTATTTGGTTTCCAAAAGCCATAAATCTTTATGGAAGCATACTGCCTCATACTTCTAGAGTGGCTTGTGGTTTCAAACCACTGGCCTTTGATCAGCAGCCAAATGCCTTAACCACTATACCACCAGAGTTCTTACTGTGCCTACCAGAAAATGTAAAATTATACACGTGGCTCATATTATGGTTGACTGGTCAGCACTGCTAGACTCTAAGCTCCCTGAGGACAGGAACTGTTTGCTTAGTAACTAGCATAGTGTCTGCTACATACTATGTAGTCAAAAATTATATATTGACTGAATATGTGGAAGGTAGAAGAAGGTAGCTATATGGGGAGTAGCTGAGTGGGAACCTTATAACCCACAGAGATCTGACTCGACAACAGTGAGTTTAGTGATGGCACAGTACCTAAGACATTTGGCTGCTAACCAGAAGGCTGGCGGTTCAAACACACCAGCCACTCTGTGGAAGGAAAACTCACTGCATTGAGTCGGATCCAATTTATAACGACCCCTCCTTGGGTTTCTGAGGTGGTATCACTACGGAAGTAGATTGCCCAAACTTCCTTCCAAGGAGTGGCTGGTGAGTTTGAACTGCCAGCCTTCTGGTAGCAAGTCAAGGCCTTAGGCATTATACCATGAGAGCTCCCTCAGAGTTCCTTAGAAAGGACCATTTGTTGGGAGTGGGGAGGTTTGTAAACAGTTGCCATGGTAACCAGGCATAAGTAAGATGATGGTGAAGCTGTACACCATGCTTCATGGCTGCCCTGTTTTCTCAGAGGAAGGGAGGGGTTGTGCTCAGCAGCTAACAGGTTTTAGATGGAAATGAACAATTCCGTTAAAGATTTCTGTAAAAGCACTACTTGAATTACACCAATAGATCCATCTACTAAGTTTTCAGTGCTCTCCCAAGTAGTGTTTAGCAGATCTCTGCTGGTAGTCAAAAAAAAAAAACAACTCACTACCATGGAGTCGGATCTGACTCATAGCGACTCCTCCTTGGATTTCTGAGGCAGTATCTCTGTAGAGGAGGGACCGGGTCTCCGGGAGCAAGGTAAGCATGGGCGTAGCACAGAGTAGCAGGCCAGAAGAGCAGGAGAAAGGGGTAAAACCCAGGAAGACAAAGAGAAGAGCAATCAGCCAAAGGGATTAGGTGAGGAGGGGAAACTCAGGGACGCCCAAAGAAGCAGGCCAGAAGAGCAGGAGAAAGGGGATTA
>NW_006942084.1:0-1253 GCF_000298275.1 Orycteropus afer afer | reverse complement strand
GCCTATGCACAGGGATAGAGCTTAGGGGGAGGAGTCCATGGAGGGATGGACACTGGGAAGAGGTAACTATGTGGAGGAAGTGGGAGAGGAGCTGTTGCATTGTGGTAAACTATGGTCAATGTCATGAGACAAAGTATATGTAAACTGCTATATGGAAAGTGAATTTGCTCTGTAAATCTTCACTCAAATCACAATAATAATAATAATAATAATAAAAAGAGACCTACTTAAATGGAAGAACACACCTTGCTCCTGGATAGGAAGATTGAACATTGTGAAAATGTCAACACTACCCAAAGCAATCTATACATTCAATGCAATCCCAATCCAGATCCCATCAACATTTTTTAAGGATATGGGACAACCAATCACTAACTTTATATACAAAGGAAAGAGACCTCAGATAAGCAAAGCAATATTGAAGAAGAACAAAGTAGGAGGTCTCACACTGCCAGATCTCAAAACCTACTATATAGCCACAGTAGTCAAAACTGCCTGGTATTGGTGTGACAGACACAAAGACCAATGGAATAGAATTTATAACCCAGAAATAGATCCATCAACCTATAGTCAGCTGATCTTTCACAAAGGACCGAGATCCATTAAATGGGGAAGAGAATGTATGTTTAATAAATGCTTCTGGGAAAACTGGATTTCCATTTGCAAAAAAAATGAAACATGATCTGTACCTCACACCATGCAAAAAAACTAACTCCAGATGGATCAAAGACTTCAGCGTGAAACCTAAAACTATAAAGTTTCTCAAGAAAAAAATAGGGGCAAATTCAGGGGCCCTAACATATGGCAAAAACTATCAAGCATGACCCAATATGCACAAATAGCAGAAGATAAACTAGATGAATGGGACCTTCTAAAAATTAAATTTTGCGTGCTTCCAAAGCCTTCTCCAAAAGAGTCAAAAGAGAACCCACAGCTTAGGAAAAAGTGTTTGGCAATGACATATTTGACAGGGGACTTATCTCTACAATTTATAGAACACTCCAACACCTCAATAACAAAAAGACAAACAATCCAATTTAAAAATGGGCAGAAGACATGAATAGACACTTCATCAAGGAGAATATACATGCGGCCAACAAACATATGAAGAAATGCTCACCATCATTAGCCATTGTTGTTGTTGTTGTTATTAAGTGCCGTCGAGTCGTTTCCGACTCATAGCGACCCCATGCACCGCAGAACAAAACACAGCCCGATCCCGCGCCAGCCCCACAATCCCTGCTATACTTGAG
>NW_006942083.1:0-1253 GCF_000298275.1 Orycteropus afer afer | reverse complement strand
CTCTCTGGCTTCCTGGCTTTTAATCCCCTTTCTCCTGCTCTTCCCGCTTGCTACTTCGGGTGTCCCTGAGTTGTCTCTCCTCACCTGTAACCCTGTGCATATACAGCCCTTCTATTCTCCCATGATTGATCTCACCAAGGAATGTGTCTACCTAATATAAATGTTCAGTCATATGCCTTTCTTTGTTTGTCTGGAAACTGCAGGAGCCGGTTTGATTCCAGACCTGAAGGTCATAGACTCAGTGGTACCATCAGGCTCAATCAGACCAGCAAACCTGCTCCTTTTTTTTTTTTTTTTTAAATGATTTTGAATTTCGTTCTACATTATTCTTCCTCTCTATCCAGGATCTCCTACATAGATCCCCCTCTGAGTGGTTGACATTGGTAGCTGGGCACCAAACCTGCTCCTTTTTTTTTTTTTTTTAAATGATTTTGAATTTCGTTCTACATTGTTCTCCCACTCTGACCAGGATCTCCAACATAAATCCCCCTCCAAGTGGTTGACAGTGGTAGTCGGGCACCATCTAGTTGTCTTATCTCATTGTCATGTGGGCTGAGGATTGCATGGTCTACCAGGCTTTTGGACTAATTGTTTCCACAAATTTTTGGCTTTCTTCATTCTACTTTGCTCTGGACAAGGAGAGACCCATCATTACATCTAGTTGGTTGCTTGCAAGCTTTTAAGATTCCAGTCGCTACTCACCAAATATGATGTGGAACAATGTTTTTCTGTAGTATGTTATGTCAACTGAGCTTGATGCCCCTGTGACTATGGTCCAAAGCCCACAAGTCCAACTACTTGCTCACTCTGGGTAGCTGGCTGTGGCCAAGAAGTGACTACAACCTTGTCCCTTGTCAGCTCTACTATCTAGGTATACACATTTTCACATGGATTAAAATACATAAGCTTAGACCTTTCCTATGAGAGAAATTCAAGGCTGAAGGAGGCCAAAAGGAAGGTATCCAATCTATTGTTAATATAAAAATGTATAATTTAAGATATCAATGTTTGGCTAATGTCACTTTCTTCTCTATGTTGCCATAATATCCTCAAGTATAATATCAAATTGAAGAGAAACAGCCACAGACATCCATTAATCATCGGAACATGGACTGTATGAAGTATGAATCTAGGAAAACTGGAAGTTGTCAAAAAGGAAATGGAAAACATAAAGATTGATATCCTTGGCATTAGTGAGCTGAAATGGACTGGTTTTGGCCATTTTGAATCAGACAACCATATGATCTACTATG
>NW_006942082.1:0-1227 GCF_000298275.1 Orycteropus afer afer | reverse complement strand
AACTTCAAGTTGAATTTTCATGTGAGCAGTTGATGGTATATTCCATAATCAACCCCTGGCCTGGTTTTGGCTGAAGATATTGAGCTTTTCCATCGCTTCTTGCCACAGATGTAATCAATCGGATTCCTGTGTACTCTGACTGGTGAAGTTCATGTGTATAGCTGCTGTTTGTGTTGTTGAAAAAAAGTGTTTGCAATGAGTAAGTCGTTGGTCTTGAAAAATTCTATCATGCGGTCTCCAGCATTATTTCTGTCACCAAAACCAAATTTTCTAACTACATGTGTTTCTTCTTTGTTTCTAACTTTTGCATTCCAATCACCAGTGATATGCAACACATCTTGATTGCATGTTCCATCAATTTCAGACTGCAGAAGTTGATAAAAAATCTTCAATTTCCTCATGTTTTGCTTTGATGTTTGGTGCATAAATTTGTATAATAGTATTACCTGGTCTTCCTTGTAGGTGTATGGATATTATCCTATCACTGACAGCATTGTACTTCAGGACAGATCTTGAAACATCTTTTTTGATGATGACTGCTGTGCCATTCCTCTTCAATTTGTCCTTCCTGGCATAGTAGATCACATGGTTGTCTGATTCAAAATGGCCAAAAATGATCCATTTCAGCTCACTAATGCCTAGAATATCAATCTTTATGCATTCCAGTTCATTTTTGACAACTTTCAATTTTCCTAGATTCATGCTTCATACATTCCATGTTCCAATTATTAGTGGATGTTTGCAGCTGTTTCTCCTCAATTTGCATTGTGCCATGTTTGCACATGTAGGTCCTGAAAGGCTTACTTTATCCATATCATTTAGGTTGCTTCTACTCTTATGAGGCAGTTCTTTCCCAGTCCTAGTCTGAGTGCCTTCCAAACCAAGGGCTTAGTCTTCCTACACTGTGTTGGACAATGTTTCCAAACTATTCATATAGTTGCCCAGTAATGTATCAGACAGTGTTTCTCTGCTATTCATAAGATTTTCCCTGGCCAATTTTTGAGAAGTGGATGGGCTGCTCCTTATTTCTAGTCTGTCTTAGTCTGTTAGCTGCATTTAAAACTGGCACCATGTGCAACTCTGCTGGCATCTGAAACACCATGGGCACAGTCTCAAGCCTCACAGCAATGTACAAGCCTCATAAGATGACAAACTGACAATTTTGTCTCCCTTAGCTGTTGGAAACCTCCCCACCCTCCTTTTACCTAATTCCTGCCTGAAACTAGG
>NW_006942081.1:0-1206 GCF_000298275.1 Orycteropus afer afer | reverse complement strand
GTTCTGTTGTGATGTCACCTATTTCATTTCTTATTTGTGTTATTTGTATTCTCTCTCTCTTTTCCTTTGTTAAATTTGCCAGTGGTTTGTTAATTTTATCGATCTTTTAAAAAAACCAACTTCTGGTCTTGTTGATTTTTTTATATAGCCCTTCTATTTTCTGTTTCATTGATATCTGCTCCAGTCTTTATTATTTCCTTTCTTTTGGTGACTGCAGCATTTTCTTACTGTTCTTTTTCTTGTTGTTGGAGATCTTGGTTTAACATGTTGAATTTGGCTCTTTCTTCTTTTTTGATATCTGCAATTATTGCTATAAATTGGCCGCTGATCACTGCTATTGCTGTGTCCCAAAGATTTTGGTATGTTGTGTTGTCATTCTTATTTGATTCAAGGAATTTTTGAATTTCAATTTTTATTTCTTCTCTTACCCAGTCTTTCTGAAGGAGGATTTTGTTCAGTTTCCAGGTGTTTACTCTTTTTATGTTGATCTTCCTATTGCTGATTTCTAGTTTGATAGCATTATAATCTGAGAAGATGCTTTGCACTATTTCAATGTATTTAAATATATGAAGGCTTGCTTTGTGGCCTAGCATATGGTCTATCCTGGAAAATGTTCCATGTGCACTGGAGAAGAATGTATATTGTGCTGCTTTGGGTGAAGTGCTCTGTAGATGTCTGTAAGGCCAAGTTGGTGGATTGTAATGTTTAGCTCTTCTACATCTTTGTTGAGTTTCTTTCCAATTGTCCTATCTTTCAATGAAAGTGGTGTATTAAAGTCTCCCACTATGACTGTGGTGTCATCTATTTGGATTTTCATCTCTTTTAAAGTCTGATTTATGTATTTTAGGGCTCTTTCATTGGGTTCATAGATATTTATTATGCTTATATCTTCATGTTCAATTGATCCTTTAATCATTATATAATGTCCTTCCTTATCTCATACAGTGGTTTTTTCTTAAAGTCAATTTGATGAGAAATTAATATTGCCACTCCTGCTTTCTTACAGTTGCCATTTGCTTGATATATCTTTTTCTAACCTTGGATTTTTAGTCTATTTTTGTCTTTATCTCTAAGGTATGTCTCTTGTAGGCAGCATATTGATGGGTTTTGTTTTCTTATTCAATCTGCAACTCTCCGTCTCTTGAGTGGTGCATTTAATCCATTAACATTCAGTGTAATTATTGATAAGTATGCATTGGTTGCTGT
>NW_006942080.1:0-1225 GCF_000298275.1 Orycteropus afer afer | reverse complement strand
GCAAATAACAACAACAACAATCCTTTTATCGTACCTTTTCAATCTGTATGCTCGGTAAATAATCCAAGAAGCTGGACTATATGAAGAAGAAATCTGCATCAGGATTGAAGGAAGACTAACAACCTATGATATATAGATGACACAACCTTGCTTGCTGAAAGTGAAGATGATTTGAAGCACTTACTGAAGATTGAAGACTACAGTCTGCATTGCAACTTGAGGCCTCAAGATAAAGAAAAAAAATAAATAAAAATCCTCAAAACGGGACCAATAAACAGTATCATAGTAAATGGAGAAAGTTGTTAAAGATTTCATATTACTTGGTTCCACAATCAACACCAATAGAAGCAGCAGTGAAGAAATCAGACATTGAATTTCACTGGGCAAATCTGCTGCAAAATACCTTTTTAAAATGCTGAAGAGCAAAGATGTCCCTTTCAAGTCTAAACTACATCTAACCTAAGCCATGGTGTTTTCATGCATGTGAAAGGTGGATAGCTGATGCTTTTGAGTTGTGGTGTTAGCGAAGAATATTGAAAGTGTGATGGACTACCAGAAGAACAAACAAATCTGTCCTGAAAGAAGTGTAGCTGGAATCCTCCTTGGAAGCAAGAATGATTAGACTTTATCTCACCTACTTTGGTCATGTTGTCAGAAGGGACCATTCTTTGGAGAAGGATAGCATGCTTGAGAAAGTGGAGGGTCAACAAAAAAGGAGAAGGCCTTCAACAAGATGGATTGACACTGTGGCTGCAACAATGGCCTCGGTCTAGCAAGGATGAGAAGCTTACGCAGGACTGGGCAGGGTTTCGTTACGTAGGGTCGCTACGAGTTGGAGCGGAGTCAACAACACGTAACAACAAGTGGTTCCTTGAGTTCTTACATATTATTTTGATTTATTTCTCATGGTTCACATCTTGAGAATAGTTGTAGAAGAATTCAAATAGAGAATTAAGAGATAATTGGCTTGAAACAATTTAAGATTCTCGGAGTAAAAGAGCACTTTTCCATTTGCTCCCTACGATAAAACATGCAAAATTAAGCTTTTCTTTTTGTTCCTGGGTCGTTTTAAGAGTGCATACAAGCAAAAAAAAAAAAAAAAAGTGTATACGATCAAGTTGGCATAATAACTTATTAGAAAGAACAAAGTATTTAGAAACTCTGCTCATTGAATAATAAAGAAACCTTCTATATGTCTTGGAAGCCACTAGTTTTTTTTTTTTTT
>NW_006942079.1:0-1254 GCF_000298275.1 Orycteropus afer afer | reverse complement strand
GGAGAGTTGGTGATTGGATAAGAAAATAAAACCCATCAATATGCTGCCAACAAGAGACACACCTTAGAGATAAAGACAAAAATAGACTAAAAATTAAAGGTTGGAAAAAGATATATCAAGCAAATGGCAACTGTAAGAGAGCAGGACTGGCAATATTAATTTCTGAACAAATTGACTTTAAGACAAAAATCACCTTACAAAACAAGGAAGGACATTATATAATGATAAAAGGATCAATTGAACATGAAGATATAGCCATAATATATATCTATGGACCCAATCAAAGAGCCCCAAAATACATAAACCAGACTTTAAAAAGGTTGAAAAGCCAAATAGATGACTCCACAATCATAGTGGGAGACTTTAATACACCACTTTCTTTGAAAGATAGAACAACTGGAAAGAAACTCAACAAAGATGCAGAAGAGCTAAACAATATAATCTACCCACTTGGCCTTATAGATATCTACAGAGCACTTCACTCAACAGCAGCACAATATACATTCTTCTTCAGTGCACAGGGAACATTTTCCATGATAGACCATATGTTAGGCCATAAAGTAAGCCTTAATAAATTTAAAAACATGGAAATATGGCAAAGAATCTTCTCAGATCATGATGCTGTCAAATTAGAAATCAACAATAAGATCAATGAAAAAAAGAGTAAACACATGGAAACTGAACAACACCCTCCTTGAGAAAGAATGGGTAAAAGAAGAAATAAAAATGAAATTCAAAAACTCCTTGAATTAAACAAGAATTAAAACACAACATACCAAAATCTTTGGGACACAGCAAAAGCAGTGATCAGAGGCTAATTTATAGCAATAAATGAACACATCAAAAAAGAAGAAAGAGCCAAAATCAACACTTTAAACCAACATCTCCGACAATTAGCAAAAGAACAGTAAGAAAAGCCTACAGTCACCAGAAAAAAGAAAATAAAGATTTGAGCAGAAATCAATGAAACAGAAAAAAAGAAGGGCAATAGAAAAAAATCAACAAGACCAGAAGTTGGTTTTTAGAAAAGATCAATAAAATTGACAAACCACTGGCAAACTTAACAAAGGAAAAGAGGGAGAGAATACAAATAATATGAATAAGAAACGAAATGAGTGACATCACAACAGAACCAACTGAAATAAAAAGGATGATATCAGGATACTATGAAGAACTGTACTGCAACAAATTTGAAAATCTGGAAAAAATGGACAGATTTCTAGAAACACACCACTTACCTAAACTAACACAGAC
>NW_006942078.1:0-1254 GCF_000298275.1 Orycteropus afer afer | reverse complement strand
GATTTTGTTGAAGATTTTTGCATCTATATTCATGAGGGATATTGGTCTGTAGTTTTCCTTTTGAGTGATGTCTTTGCCTGGTTTTGGTATCAAGGTTATACTTGCTTCATAGGATGAATTTGGGAGGATTCTGTCTTTTTCTATGTTTTGGAATAGTTTGACTAGGATTGGTGTCAGTTCTTTTCTAAAGGTTTGGTAGCACTCTCCAGTGAAACCATCTGGGCCAGGACTTTGTTTTTCACTTTTTATGAGTGTGCTCTTTTTCTTTTGATCTTCTTCTTGTTGATTTCTAATTTGGCATCATTTTGATCTGAGAAAATGCTTTTCAGTATTTCAATGTTTTTAAATTAATAAAGCATTCTTTGTGGCCTAATATATGATCTATCATGGAGAATCTTCCACGTGAACTAGAAAAGAATGTGCTGTTGTTGGGTGAAGTGCTCTGTAGATGTCTACAAGGTCAAGTTGGTGGATTGTATTGTTTAGAACTTCTGTGTCTTCGTTGAGTTTCTTTGCAGTTGTTTTATCTTTCATTGAAAGTGATGTATTAAAGTCTCCCACTATGACTGTGGAGTCATCTATTTGTCTTTTCAATTCTGTTAAAGTCTGATTTGTGTATTTTGAGGCTCTTTCAGTGGGTCCATAGATATTTATTATGGTTATATCTTCTTGTTCAATTGATCCTTTAATTATTATATAAAGTCCTTCCTTATCTCTTATGGTAGTTTTTGTCTTAAAGTCAATTTGATCAGAAATTAATATTGCCACTCCTGCTCTTTTTTAGTTGCCATTTGCTTGATATGTCTTTCCAGCCTTTGATTTTTAGTCTGTTTCTGTCTTTGTCTCTAATGTGTGTCTCTTGTGGACAGCATATTGATGGGTTATGTTTTCTTATCCAGTCTGCCACTCTCCATCTCTTGAGTGGTACATTTAATCCATTAACCTCAGTGTAATTATTGACAAGTATGAATTGTTGGCTGTCATTTTGTTATGTGTTTTTTCATGGTGTCCCTGGTTTCTTTGTTCCATATCCTTTTCTGTGCTGAGCTCATTATGTTTATGAATCATATTATCATTTCCTTTGTTGCTGTTGCTTTAGTATTTGCTGAATATTTGTGCTTGTCCTCTTTTTTATTGTGATGTGAATGTTTATCATTTTTCTTTGAGGTTACCCTGTTATGTATAATTTTCTCCCTGAGTTTAGAACAGTCCACTCTATCTTGCAACTCTCTTGACTTCTTCACAATTTAGCAG
>NW_006942077.1:0-1199 GCF_000298275.1 Orycteropus afer afer | reverse complement strand
TTTCTTTGAGGTTATCTTATGATTTATAATTTTCTCCCTGAGTTTAGAACAGTCCATTCTATCTTGCAACTCTCTTAACTTCCTCACCATTTAGAGGTTCTGTAACCACACCATATTTTCCTTCTTTCTGTTTGTAGTTGTCCTCACTTGCCAACTGATATCTCTGGTTTCCTGTTTGCAGTCTAGTAAGCTCATTTTACTTTGGATATGTCCATAACTGTGGTTTCTGGGTTATGTCATCTTGTGGATTAATCGTTGGTTGTTATTTGCTATTTTTTTTTTTTCTCTGTTCAAAGTACTCCCTTTAGCATCTCTTGTAAGGTTGGTCTGGTTTTAACAAATTCCCTTAGTTTCTGCTTATCTGGAAATCTCCTAGTTTCACCATCATATGTGAGGAACAATTTTGCCAGGTATATAATTCTTGGTTGAAATTTTTTCTCTTTCAGTGTTTTATATATACCATACCATTGCCTTCTTATTTGCATGGTTTCTGCTGAGAAATCAGAGCTTATTCTTACTGGCTGTTCTTAATAGGTAACTTTTCATTTTTCCCATGCTGCTTTCAGGATTCTTTCTTTGTCTTTGATTTTGATGAGTTTGATAATGATATGTCTTAGTGATTTTCTTTTGAGGTCTATCCTGAATGGGGTTTATTGGACTTCCTGAATGGATATATTCTCATCTTTCATCATATCAGGGAAGTTCTCCTCCAACAAATATTGGACAATTTTCTCAATTGTTTTATTTTTCTCTTCCTGTTCTGGAATTCCAATGACATGTAAGTTATTCCTTTTGATGGTATCCCACATAAACCTTAGGCTTTCTTCATTTATTTATTTATTTGTTTCTGCTTGATCCCTCTCCAAAGAAGTATTCAGGTATTTGTCTTCAATCTCATTAATTTTGTCTTCTATTGCATCAATTCTCCTCCTTTGCCCTTCCAATGTGTTATCTATTTCTGACATTGTAGTATTAATCTTCTGGATTTCTATCTGTAGATTTAGAATCAGTTCTAATTTTTCATTTATATTGTCATTTTGTTCTTGTGTTTCTTCCAAAATTCTTCTAATGTTTTTTCTGTGTTTTCTTTGGTCTGTCTCTCAATCCTTTGTAGATACCTAAATATAATTCTTTTGAATTCCTCATCAGAGAGTTCCATTGCTGCTTCATCCTCAGGGATGTGTATCTTGTTCCCTTGT
>NW_006942076.1:0-1254 GCF_000298275.1 Orycteropus afer afer | reverse complement strand
GAGGAGTGGCTGGTGGGTTTGAACCACCAGCCTTCTGGTTAGCAGTCAAGTGCCTTAGGCACTATGCTACCAGAGCTCCTTGCTAATATATGTTGTTGTTGTTTGCCGTCTAGTTGGCCCCGACTCATAGCGACCCCTCCTTGGGTTTCCAAGGCAGTATCACTATGGAAGTAGGATTGCCCAACCTTCCTTCCGAGGTGTGGCTGGTGAGTTTGAACTGCCAGCCTTCTGGTTAGCAGCGAAGTGCCTTAGGCTCTATGCTACCAGAGCTCCTATATAGTAGTAGATAAAGGTTGTTATTAGTTGCCTCTGAGTTGACTCTGACTCAGGACAACCTTAATGTGTAAGAGAAGGAAATGTTGCTGGGCTCTGTGCTGTCTCTATGATCTGAAGTGTTTGAGTCCATTGTTGTGGCTATTCTGTCAACCTTCCTCATGGAGAGTTTCCTTCATTTTCATTGGCCCTCTACTTTACCAAACATGATATTCTGTTCTAGTGATTTTTCTTCTAAGGAACATTCTGGTTGCATTTCTTCTAAGACTGGTTTGTTACTTCTTTTGATTGTCCATTGTATATTCAATATTCTTCCCTAATACCACAATTCTAAGGCATCAATTCTGTCTTCTTTTCAAATGAATATGAACCAATTGAAAAGAGCATGGCTTGCTTGGTAAGGTAAGGGTAATTGCAAGTATTTGTTAGGTACCCACTATGTTTTGGGTAAGGAGCTCTGGTGGTTCAATGGTTAAAGCATTCAGCTGCTAACCAAAAGGTCAGTGATTCAAACCTACCAGATGCTCTGTGGGAGGAAATTTAGGCAGTCTGCTTCTATAAAGAATTACAGCCTTGGAAACCCTATGGAGCAGTTCTACTCTGTCTTATAGAGTCATTGTGAGTCAGATTGACTTGATGGCTGTGGGTGTATGTTTTGGGTAGAGTGCAATATAAGTAAATAACACATTAAGAATTTAGTCTGCTGGGATCTTAAAAACTTGCAAGCAGCCATCTAGATGCAATGATGGGTCTCCCCTTGTCCAGAGCAAAGAAGAATGAAGAAAACCAAAGATTCATGGAAACAATTAGTCGAAGTGACTGGTACACCATGCGATCTGCAGCCTATATGACTATGAGACCAGAAGAATTAGATGGTGCCCACTACCACTGTCAACCACTTGAAGGGGGATCTATGTAGGAGATACTGGATAGAGAAGGAGAACAATGTGGAACAAAACTCAAAATCATTTGGAAAAAGGG
>NW_006942075.1:0-1193 GCF_000298275.1 Orycteropus afer afer | reverse complement strand
CTGCACAGACCCTCTTCAACAAAGAAAAGGGAAACCAATTAACACAGACACAGAAGATAATCCTGGACCCCTGAGCCTTGAAGGGAAGGATATATAAATGGACTAAGCCTCAATTAGCAGAAGAATTTGCATGAAAATACCAGAAAAGGAGACATATGGAGGAGTGGTCTGGCAGCAATCCTGAGCGATCCTGACAGCACAGACAGCTTGGAGATTCCCAAATAGTGGTAGGACCTAAGAATTAACCTAAAAGTCAGCCCTGTTACCCAGAGACTGCATGAAGGCCTGCTCTGGTGGTTTGGGAATAAAAGCGGAAGCATCGGTGAAGAGGAAGACAGGCTGAGCTGTGGACTTTTCCCTGTACAGAAGGTGCCACCATTTTGAATGTTTACAGGTGGCTTGACCATTTTGGATGTTTAAAGAGACAGCACTCTACCAGATTCCACAGGCTTAAGAACAGGTTCTGCTTGCAAGAAACCCCAAGGATGCTACAGAATTGCAGGACTGAAAAGGTGTGACATTCCTATTGTTACTCTTTACTCAACATCCACTTGGTGAATGGAGTTGTGGACATTTCCCACTCCCAAGCACTTTCTTGGCCTGCAGGAACTCTATCCCAGTCTGTGTGCTTGGACGGAGCCTGGGTACCCTGCCCTGTCTTCCATCATTATTTTTCTTTTTTTCTCTTTCTTTTTTTTTTTTTTGGTATTTAGTTTGCTTGTATTTGTCTGTTTTAAAACTACTACTGTTAATAATACTTTTGACCTTTTTACTATTATTCTTTATTCTTCCCCTCCCAGGCCTGAGTTTACAGCTTTTTTTTTTTTTCTTTTCCCTGTTCCTGGTTATTTATTTATTTATTTATTTAATTTAAATTCCTTTATTTTCCACCCCCTTTTTCTCAGGGTTAACCCCATTACTTGTTTTTCTTTTTGCATTTTTCCCATTTGTTTCTTCATTATTCTCATTCTCTACCTTTTTTTTTCTTAGTACCCTATCCCAGGATATTGCAGGTTTTCTTGTTTCTTTTTTTTTTTCCCTTGTTTCTTTTTTTGGTTACTGTGTCTGTGTGATTACATGACATATTTTTTGTACATGTGCTTTTAGTTTTTTTGATGGTTATTTGATTATAATTTTTGTCTCATTAAGTGGGAGACAGCAACGGTCCCCATAAGATACAACTACACCCACAT
>NW_006942074.1:0-1176 GCF_000298275.1 Orycteropus afer afer | reverse complement strand
TAAACTGATCTCACATAAAAGAAAGTGTAGAAGCAACAAAGTTTATGAACTACTAGTGATTTAAAATTGTTTTTAAAATCAGTCTTTAGATTTCAGAAATAAAAAAAATAATAATAATTAGAATTATGTTCACTTCCATTATAAATTTTGTTGTTGTTGTTGTGTTTGCCATTGAGTCGATCCAACTCATAGTGACCCCTCCTTGAATTTCCAAGGTGGTATCATTATGGAAGTAGATTGTCCAACCATCCTTCCAAGGAGTGGCTGGTGGGTTTGAACTACCAGCCTTCTGGTTAGCAGTCAAATGCCTTAGGCACTATGTCTCCAGAGCTCCCTCCATTATAAACGGCACACACAAAAAAATATATCTCTCTTAAAAACTAAAATGTTTATTATTAAGACAAATTAGACATCATGATAGCAATTTGTCAAACTATATAACCAGTAAAGTTTAACTCTAGTTCTTTTTTGTAAAGTATATCTATTTTTATTATCCTAATTAAGAAATATTATTTTATTTTCTCCCATGATACTCTTTCAGTTTTTGACTTAAGTAAAATTTGAATTTAAAAAAAAAAATTATAGCTTATTCACTGATTTTGAACTTTCTCTTGATTTGAATTTTCATTGTCTTGAAGATAACTCAAAACTCTTGGTTGAGAGCCTTTAGTCTGAAAACATCTTATTATTTAGTGTATTCATTTTCACATATCCAGATAATAGATTTTGTGGTTAAGGTAAGGGTGAATGATTTTTTTTTTTATTATTTAAGTCTACAAAATGTATCAGACAAAATTAATATTGCCCCTGTAATTAGGAAAGGATTAATCTCCACCTTACACAAAGGTCATTTTCTTTTAAGTCTTCAGAAGATTTAGAATGGAGTCTGATGTAATTATATCATTTTAAAATGGGTTTTAAGAGAGATGATTAATTTTTTCTTATAATAATGATGAATACAAGGGCTGATTCTATTCTGACAAGTCAGATTCAGTTATAATTAATACTATGAATCAATAGCAAAGTTTCTTCATGATTAGTGAATCTATATCCCACCATCCTGGGCATGTCAAAAATGCTAAAGATGATGTTGCCCAGCATTTTAATAAGAAAAATTATATTCACTGACTCCATCCTTTTTATCACATGCAACTCTAAGACTAATTATGTTATCAT
>NW_006942073.1:0-1202 GCF_000298275.1 Orycteropus afer afer | reverse complement strand
TTATAGTTTTAGGTTTCACATTTAAGTCTTTGATCCATCTGGAGTTAGTTTTTGTGTGTGGTGTGAGGTACAGATCTTGTTTCATTTTTCTGCAAATGAATATTCAGTTTGCCAGCACCATTTATTAAACAATCTCTTTCCCATTTAATGGATTTCAGCCCTTTGTCAAAGATCAGCTGACCATAGGTCAGTGGATCTACTTCTGGGTTCTCAATTCTATTCCACTGGTCTATGTATCTGCCGTTGTACAAATATCAGGCAGTTTTGACTACTATGGCTATGTAGAAAGATTTAAGATCTGGGAGTGTGAGACCTCCCTCCTACTTTGTTCTTCATCTTCAGTACTGTCTTTTGTGTCCCTGGTAAGATTTATTCCCAAGTATTTTATTCTTTTTGGTAGGTATTGTAAATAATATTGATTTCCTTCTTTGTTTTTCAGCAATCTCTTTACTGGTGTAGAGGAATCCAAATGATTTTTTAATGTTGATCTTGTATCCTGCCACAATGTTAAATCTCTGTTAGTTCCAGTAGATTTTTTACTGAGTCTTTTAGGTTTTCTAGGTATAGAATCATATCATCAGCAAATAAGGATAGATTGACTTCTTCCTTACCAATTTGGCTACCTTTGATTTCCCTTTTTTGCCAAATGAACCTGGCTAGCACTTCCAATACAATATTGAATCGAAGTGGTGATAGAGGACATCTTTGTCTGTTTCCTGTTCACAAAGAGAATGGTTTCAGTCTCTCTCCATTGAGAGTAATGTTAGCTGTTGTTTTTGCATATATGCCCTTTATTAAATTGGGGAATTTCCCTTCTATTTCTATATTTCTGAGAGTTTTGATCAGGAATAGGTGTTGGATTTTATCAAATGCCTTTTCTGCATCAATTGATAAGATCATGTGGTTCTTTTCCTTTGTATTACTTATGTGGTAGATGATGTTGATTGTTTTTCTAATGTTGAACCATCCTTGCACACCTCATATGAAGCCCACTTGGTTATAAGGAATTATTTTTTTGGTATGTTATTGGAGTCTATTGGCTGGGATTTTGTTGAAGATTTTCATGTCTATATTCATGAGGGATATTGGTCTGTAGTTTTTCTTTTTGGGGATGTCTTTGACTGGTTTTGGTATCAAGGTTATGCTTCTTGCTTCATAAAATGAATTAGGGAGCATTCTATCCTTTTCTATGTTTTGGAATA
>NW_006942072.1:0-1203 GCF_000298275.1 Orycteropus afer afer | reverse complement strand
TCAATAATTACACTGAATGTTCATGTATTAAATGCACCACTCAAAAGACAGAGAGTTGGAGATTGGATAAGAAAACAAAACCCATCAATATGCAGTCTACAAGAGACACACTTTAGAGACAAAGACAAAAATAGACTGAAAGTCAAAAGTTGGAAAAAAGATATATCAAGCAAATGGCAGCAGTAAAAAGGCAAGAGTGTCAATATTAATTTCTGAACAAATTGACTTCACCAAAAACCACTATATGAGACAAGGAAGGACATTATATAATGATTAAAGGATCAATTGAACAAGAAGATATAACCATAATAAATATCTATGGACCCAATGAAAGGGCCCCAAAATACATAAATCAGACTTTAAAAGAATTGAAAGTCAAATAGATTACTCCACAGTAATAATGGGAGACTTTAATACACCACTTTCAATGAAACATAGAACAAGTGGAAAGAAATTCAACAGAGATGCAGAAGTGCTAAACAATACAATCCACTAACATGACTTTATACACATCTACAGAGCATTTCATCCAACAACAGCATAATATACTTTCTTTTCCAGTGCACAAGGAACATTTTCCATGATAGACCATATGTTAGGCTATAAAGCAAGCCTTAATATATTTTAAAATATTGAAATACTGCAAAGTATCTTCTCAGATCATAACGCTTTCAAATTAGAAATCAACCATAGAAGATCAACAGAAAAAGAGTAAACACATGAACACTGAACAACACCCTCCTTAAGAAAGACAGGGTAAGAAAAGAAATGAAAATTGAAATTTAAAAATTGCTTGAATCAAATGAGAATGAAATCAAAACATACAAAAATCTTTGGGTCACAGCAGAAGCAGTGATCAGAGGCCAATTTATAGCAATAAATGCACACATCAAAAAGAAGAATAAAACAAAATAAATACTTTAAACCAACATCTCCAACAACTAAAAAAAGAACAGCAAAGAAAGCCTACAGTCACCAGAGGAAAGGAAATAATAAAGATTTGAGCAGAAATCAATGAAACAGAAAATAGAAAGACAATAGAAAAAAATCAATAAGACCTGAAGTTAGTTTTTTTAAAAGATCAATAAAATTGACAAACCACTGGCAAATTTAACAAAAGAAAAGAGGGAGAGAATACAAATAACATGAATAAGAAATGAAATGGGTGACATCACAACAGAACCAACTGAAATAAAAAGGATA
>NW_006942071.1:0-1253 GCF_000298275.1 Orycteropus afer afer | reverse complement strand
AAAAAAAAAAAAAAAGGGCATTGTATCTACAGTGGCCCTGGGAGAGGGGCTGCTCTGACGCCTAATACATTTGCTCAGATAATAAGCTACCTGGATCAGATGGAGCACCCCACAAAAAAAAAAAAAAAAAAGGACTGAAAAAAACAACCTGCAGAATGGGGAAAAACCTTTGGAAATGATATATCTGAAAAGGGTCTAATCTCTAAAATATATAGAAAACTTCAACAACAGAACAAGCCACCCAGTTAAAAAACAAGCAAAGGGCATGAACAGACACTTCACAAAAAGGACATTCAAGTGGCCCACAAACATTTAAGAAGATGTTCGCCATAATTAACCATTAGACCCCAAACAAACCACGCAGCCATCAAGTCGATTACAACTCACAGTGAAACTTTAGGGCACAGTACAACTGTCCCATATGGCTTCCTAGGCTGTAAATCTTTATAGAAGCAAGACAGCTTTATCCTTCTTCCACGGGGTAGCTGGTCAGTTTGAATCACCAACCTTTTGGTTAGCAGCCAAATGCTTTAACCACTGCACCACCAGAACGTCTAAAAATAACACTGATTTAAAAGAAGAAAAAAATGTTGACATGGATGTGGGGAGACTGGAACCCTTATCCACTTCTGGTGGAACTGTAAACTGATACAACCACTATGGAAAACAGTATAGCACTTCCTCAAAAAGCCAGAAACAGAGCTACCTCATGATCCAGCACTCCCACTCCTAGGTACATACCCTAGAGACCTAACAGAAGTGACATGAACAGACATACGCACACCTATATTCACTGCAACATCATTAAGAGCCAAAACATGGAAATAGCCTAAATGTCCATCGGTGGATGAATGGATAAGCAAAATCTGATACACATATAGGATGGAACACCACACAACCATAAAGGACAATGATAAGTCCATGAAACACATAACATGAATGAATCTGGAGGACAAAATGCTGACTGAAATAAGGACAAATACTGTATGATTCCACTTTTATAAGAAGACAAGAATTAATACATAAACAGAAAACAATGTTCACTGGTGGTTACCAAGGATGGGTGGGTGCAGACGGGGACTCTCTCTAGAATGTTGTTGCTGTTGTTATGTGCTGTCGAGTCGGACCCAACTCATAGTGACCCCTCCTTGGGTTTTCGAGGTGGTATCACTATGGAAGTAGATTGCCCCATCTTCCTTCCGAGGAGTGGCTGGTGGGTTTGAACCGCCAGCCTTCTGGTTAGCAGTCAAGTG
>NW_006942070.1:0-1255 GCF_000298275.1 Orycteropus afer afer | reverse complement strand
TTCTAACTGAGCGGGTGTGCACTGTTCAGTAAGCACCCACGTGTGGTGTTTCTGTTACTTCTAACTGAGCGGGTGTGCACTGTTCAGTAAGCACCACGTGTGGTGTTTCTGTTACTTCTCACTGAGCGGGTGTGCACTGTTCAGTAAGCACCACGTGTGCTGTTTCTGTTACAGGAGGTCCAGGGAGCTAAGGCCGCGGGGACAGGGCCCGTGGTTGGGGTCCTCTCCTGCCAGACAGAACTGAGCTCAGCACAGCCTCCAAGTCCCCGCTGCCATGTTTGGATCTGAGGGGCCTGGAAGGCAGGCCCTCGCTCCTGTGTGACAGGCAATCGAGTGGCTGAGGCCACCTCCGGGTCCCAAGAGAGGGGCAATGTCAGCCAGCTGCCAGTATGGGGAGGCCAGACATCATGACTGACACTGGCTCTGCCACACTGTGGGCCACGGGCATCCACCCACGTGTTGAACCCTCAGCTGCTGAGGTTGGCGGTTCAAACCCATTTAGAGACAATCAGCCCTTGGAAACCCCACGGAGCGCAGGCCTACTCTGACGCCCAGGGTCGCCAGGAGTCAGAGTCAACTTAGCGGCAACACCAAAAACACACCCAGCTGCTGAGGAGGCAGTTTTGACTCAGGGCTCCCATGGGTGTCAGAGGACAATTGCTCCATGGGGCTGTCGGTGGCTGGGTCTTTGGAAGGGAATCTCCAGGCCTCCCTTCCGAGGCGTCTCTGGGTGCACTCGATCCGGCAGCCTTTCGGTCTGGGGTATGTTCACCCCAGAGTCAAGCAGGAGGGAAGAGAGCCCCTCCTGTGCCGGGAGTCTCCTGTGGTTCCTACCCACCAAGGTACAGGGAGGGAGTGAGCTTGGGGCTGGTGGGAGTCCAAACACAGGGCCAGCCCTTCCCCAGGAAAAACATGCTTCTCTCCTCACAACCTGTGTCCCGAAGGGGTGAAACCCCTCGAGGGTTCCCCAAGGGCCCTCAAGTTCTCCCAACCTGTGACTCCCTGCTCATATTTATAAGCGGCGTTTCAAGGCAGGTCTCCATACACCCCTCCACCCACCTTCCCCCGTTGTTAATTAAATGTGGGTGATCTGGGCCCCACCGCTGCTGGCTGCTGGCCCTGGGGGCCCTTCACCATGGCCGGGTCTCCCTGAGTCTGCTGGCCCTGGGGGCCCTTCACCATGGCCGGGTCTCCCTGAGTCTGCTGGCCCTGGGGGCCCTTCACCATGGCCGGGTCTCCCTGAGTCTGCAGGCCC
>NW_006942069.1:0-1252 GCF_000298275.1 Orycteropus afer afer | reverse complement strand
GAGTCGGCCCCGACTCATAGTGACCCCTCCTTGGGTTTCCGAGGCAGTATCACTACGGAAGTAGGATTGCCCAACCTTCCTTCCGAGGAGTGGTTGGTGGGTTTGAACCTTTAGGAGTGTGCATTTGATTTTTTTTAAATATGCAATTGCTTACACTGGGTTGAAATAATGAAAATAAATTAGGACTTCTACTGCCAGTGTATGTTTTTCATAAATAAATAATGAGCACTTATCCTTGTCCATCAATACATATGTATAGGGTTAGATTAGAAAAGGCCTTTTAAAGAATATTTCCATGAATGCATCTCCCAGCATCTAGATGCCATCCGGCATGTGAAGAGCTCTGGGAAAGAAGCAGGTAGCAATCGGAGGCTTCAAAGCGTAGACAGGCCAGAGTGGTGTGGACAAAAAGGAGCTGCCACTGGATCCAAAAGGGCGTAGTATAGTCTAGTTTAAAGCTTCTCCAAGTGTAGTCTTTTGTATGAGCAGGTGGGGGTAGGAAGGGTATGTGTTTAAAATGCAGATTCTCAGGTCCCACCTCCGTCTGACCCAAGTCCTATATATGGCCAGAGAATTGGCATTTTGACCTGCATCCTTTCCCAGGTGGCTCTTTTCCCACACCACCAATTGAGAACACTTGTTCTAGAGGCATTATATTCAAGACTCCAGATTCATTGAGGGGTCTTCTAGATGGAACTGACTCTTAGTCTTTGGTGCATATCTGAGTTGTAAATTCAAACCATTTAGGTATATGGACTGCTAGCATTACTGAATACTTATCAATAGCCTAATTTTTTTCTAATACTTAATTCTGTTTGATGCTACATTGTGAAAAAATTGAAAATGTTTTATTTCCTTCTCGTCTATTTCTGAGTGCTGCCCCAAGACTAAATTCTAGGATATTTTACACATGTCCACTGTATACATTTTGCTATAAACATGAAAATTGACTTGTCTAGTGGAAAAAACCACCACTCATCTGTCAGTCTGTCATATTGTGATGGCTTGCATGTTGCTATGATGCTGGAAGTTATGCCACCAGTATTGCAAATACCAGTATGTCACCTTGATGGACAGGTTTCAATGGAACTTCCAGAAAAAGACAAACTATGAAGGAAATCCTGGTGATCTCCTTCTGAAAACTAGCCAATGAAAACTCTTGGATCATAATAGAATATTGTCCGATCTAGTCCTAGAAGATGTGCCCTCTAGTTTGAAAAGCATTCAAAACATAGTTTGCAACAGTGGATTT
>NW_006942068.1:0-1178 GCF_000298275.1 Orycteropus afer afer | reverse complement strand
CCTTTTAATTTCTGAAAGTCAGTAGTGATGTATTCTCTTTCATTTCTGAATTTAGTAATTTGAGTCTTCCTCTTTTTACCTTGGTCAGTCTAGCTACAGATTTGTCAGTTTTGCTGATATACTGAAAGACCCAGATTTCCGTTTCACTCATTTTCTCTATTGGTTTTCTATTTCATTTATTTTTGTTTTAGTGTTTATTACTACCCTCCTTCTGCTTGCTCTGTTTCTAGTTTCTTAGCATGGAAAATTAGGTTACTAATTTGAGATCTGTTTTTCTTTTTAAAATCTAGATGTTTGTAGCTATAAATTTCCTTCTATGCACTGCTTTAGCAGTACCCCATGAATTTGATGCATTTTATTTTTATTTTCATTCATCTCATCTCAAAGTATTTTCTGATTTTCCTTGTGATTTCTTCTTTGACCCAGTGGTTATTTAGAAGTGTGTTATTTATGTCTCTTTTTTAACCAGAGAGTTGCTGGTGACTCCAACTCAAGACAATCCCATGTGTCACGGAGTAGAACTACACTCCATAGAGGTTTCAAGATTGTGGCCTTTCCAAAACAGGCCTTTCTTTTGAGGTGCCTCTAGGGCTGATTGGAAACACCAACCTTTCAGTTCCTAGTCAAGCGCTTAACAGACTGCACCACCTAGAGACTCCTAAGAGTGTGTTGCTTAATTTCCACATATTTGTGAGTTTCCACATTTTCTTGGTTATTAAATTCTAATTTCATTTCATTGTGGTCAAGGAACCAATTTTGCATGCTTTCAATTCTTTGAAACTGATCAAGGTTTGTTTTACGGCCTAACATATGGACTATTCTGGAAAAAAATGTTCCATGTGCACTTGAGAAGAATGTAAATTCTGCTCTTGTTGTTTATACAGATATCTGTTAGGTCTAGTTTGTTTAGAATGTTGTTCAAGTCTTCTATTTCCTTGTTGATTATCTGCCTAAGTTGTTCCATCCATTATTAAAGTGAAATACTGAATCTCAACTATTATTGTTGAACTGTTTATTTCTCCCTTTAATTCTGTCAGTTTCTGCTTCATGTATTCTAGGAATCTATTCAATCTACTTCCATAGAGATACCACCTCAGAAACCCAAGGAGGGGTCGCTATGAGTCAAATCGACTTGAGGGCAGTGAGTTTTTTGTGGGTTTTTTTTTTTTTTTTTTATT
>NW_006942067.1:0-1255 GCF_000298275.1 Orycteropus afer afer | reverse complement strand
CTGATTGTGGAACAGACCATCAACTGCTCATATGCAAGTTCAACTTGAAGTTGAAGACAATTAAAACAAGTCCACAAGAGCCAAAATATGAGTTTGAATATATGCCTCCTGAATTTACAGACCATCTAAAGAATATATTTGATGCACTGAACACCAAGGACCAAAAACCAGAAGAATTGTGGGATGACACCAACAACATCATCCATGAAGAAAGCAAAAGGTCCTTAAAAAGACAAGAAAGGAAGAAAAGACTAAAATGGATGTCAGAAGAGATTCTGAAACTTGCCTTTGAATGAAGAGTGGCTAAAGCAAATGGAAGAAATGACAAGATAGAGGAGCTGAACCAAAGATTTCAAAGGGCACCTCAAGAAGACAAAGTCAATTATTATAATGAAATGTGCAAAGACCTGGAGTTAGAAAACCAAAAGGGAAGCATATGCTCGACATTTCTCAAGCTGAAAGAACTGAAGAAAGCATTTAAGCTTCAAGTTGCAATATTGAAAGATTCTATGGGCAATAAATTGAATGATGCAGGAAGCATCAAAAGAAGATAACAGGAATACACAGAGTTACTGTAGCAAAAAAGAATTGGTTGATGTTCATCTATTTCAGGAGGGGGCATATGACCAAGAACCAATGGTATTGAAGGAAGAAGTTGAAGCTGCCTTGAAAGAACTGGCAAAGAACAAGGCTCCAGAAATTAATGGAATACACAATGAGATGATTCAACAAATGGATGCTGCACTGGAGGCACTCACTTGACTATGCCAGGAGATTTGGAAGACAGCTACCTGGCCAACTGACTGGAAGAGATCCATATTTGTACCCATTCCAAAGAAAAGTGGTTCCACAGAATTTGGAAATTATTGAACAATATCATTAATATCACACACAAGTAAAATCTTACTGAAGATAATTAGAAAATGGTTGCAGCAATATATTGACAGAGAACTTCCAGAAATGTAAGCTAGATTCAGAAGAGGACATGGAATGAGGGATATCACGGCTGATGTCAGATGGATTTTGGCTCGAAGCAAAGGATACTAGAAAGATGTTTACTTGTGTTTTACTGATTACACAAAAGTACCCGATTGTGTGAATCATAACAAATTGTGGGTAACATTGAGAAGAATAGGAATTCTAGAACCCTTAATAGTACTCATGAGGAACCTGTACATAGATGAGGAGGCTATCATTTGAACATAATAAGGGGACACTGCATGGTTTAAAATAAAAAAAGGAGTGTATCAGGGTT
>NW_006942066.1:0-1251 GCF_000298275.1 Orycteropus afer afer | reverse complement strand
CTGTTAACCAGAAGGCTGGTGGTTCAAATCCACCAGCCACTCCTTGGAAGGAAGATTGGGCAATCTACCTCCATAGAGATACCACCTCGGAAACCCAAGGAGGGGTCGCTATGAGTCAGGACCCACTCAATGGCAGTGAGTTTGGGTTTTTTGGAAAAGCCACTGGAACATGAGAAGTTCATTTTAGGGAAAGAGAGAGAGAGCTAGAGGAGAGGAAAGCTTTACATTTTAATATAAACCCTGACCTGCTCTCTTGCTAATCCTTAAACCATGTGTGAAACAAACTCTTACTTCAGGAAGAAGTTAAAAGCATCAGAAATTGTTAGCATCTGACTTAATGTAAAAGATTTCTTTCCTCTTTATTTTTAAAAATACTAGCAGCTGTTTCAAGCAATACATTGTCCTGTGTGTTTAAAATGTATGTAGATGTAATATATATGACAACTATAGCATAAAGAATCCAAAACCCATTGCCATCAAGTGGATTCTGACTCATAGCAACCCCCATTGGTTTTCCAAGGTGGTAAATCTTTACAGAATAGATTGCCCAATCTTCTTTTGCAGGGCAGCTGGTGGGTTTACCCCATCTTCCTTTTGCAGAGTGGCTGGTGGGTTTGAAATGCAAGCTTTCTGGTTAACAGTCAGATGCTTTAGGAATTGTGCTACCAAACCTCCTTAGCATAAAGAATGGGGGGGGGTCGTCTGATGGACCTAAACTTTTGTAAGGCTTCTATATTTTACATGAAGTGGTGCTATATTAACTTTATATAGAGTGTGAGAAGTTAAGGATGTATATTTTAATCCTTAGAGCAAACAAAAAGAAGCAAAGAAATATGGTCTCTTGCATTAGCTTTCCCCTGAGGACCCTCTTGTTTAATTCATGACCTTGCAATATATTACCAGTTAGTCAAAACTATTTTCTATTTGGTTATTTTGTGGGACAATTAAGTAGTCCTTTACATTCTTTGTCTAATTCTTAATTTTCTAGAACTATCTGGATTTTTCTAATTTCATCTATTCATCCTTCCCTACTTTCACAGAAAAAAAAAAAAAAAGTCTATACCGTGTAGATGCAGACTTGTTGTTGTTATTGTTATGTGCCCTCGAGTCAGACTGACTCATAACAACCCCTCCTTGGGTTTCCGAGGCAATATCACTACGGAAGTAGATTGCCCCATCTTCCTTCCGAGGAGTGGCTGGTGGATTTGAACCGCCAGCCTTCTGGTTAGCAGTCAAGTGCCTTAGGTACTA
>NW_006942065.1:0-1254 GCF_000298275.1 Orycteropus afer afer | reverse complement strand
GATGGACACTGGGAAGAGGTAACTATGGGGAGGAAGTGGGAAGGGAGCTGTTGCATTGTGGTAAACTGTGGTCAATGACATGAGACAAAGTACATATGAACTGCTGTATGGAAAGTGAATTTGCTCTGTAAATCTTCACCCAAATCAGAATTAAAAAAAAAAAAATGATGTTTTGTGCTTTCAATGACAGTTTACACGGCAAATTAGGTTCCCATTTAAGAATTTCTTTACAATTTATTCAATGACATTGGTTACATTTTACACAGTGTTTTCTTTCTCATTTCCATTCTTGTTGTTCTGTTTCCAGTAATCTAATTTCCTTGTCCTCTTGATCTCTTGTGTTTGCTCTGAGTAAGTGTTGACCCTTTAGTCTCATATAGATGATTTTTTAAAGGAGCAAAGTACTCATGGGTGATATTATTTATCTTATGAGCCAATCTGTTATTTGGCTAAAAGATGGAACAGTTTTGTTTCAGAGTTTAAAGAGTATCTCAGGGTGACAGTCTTGGGGAATCCTCCAGTCTCAATTGGTCCAGTAAATCTGGCTTTTTCAAGAATTTGAGTTCTGTTCCACATTTTGCTCCCATTCTATCAGGACCCATCTGTTGTGTTCCTGATCAGAACAGTTGGTAGTGATGGCAGGTACCATCTAGTTCTTCTGGTCTCAGGTTAGATGAGGTCATGGTTTGTATGAACTAGTTTGTGTGATGGTCATGGTTTGTGTGAACTAGTGAACTGTAGTTTCTTCTCTTAATTCAGTAATTAATGCCAGCTCCTATCTGCTAATTTCTCAATACCTACTGTTGCAGGCACACAACAGGCGTGTGCAGGCATGACTGAAGTAAACTTTTGCATCCACTTTGCTTCCCTTGTGACTGGGACACAGACCATGTCATAAATGTGAAGTGATCAAGGGCTTCCTTTTCTTCTGTAGCTGAATATGGGTCATCTGGGGAGGAAGCTTGTGTTCGGTGAGGTTGTTGGCTTATTCCAGTTCCTAGTGGGAGCTCTGGTAGCATAGTGCCTAAGGCACTTGACTGCTAACCAGAAGGCTGGAGGTTCAAACCCACCAGCCACTCCTCGGAAGGAAGATGGGCCAACCTACTTCCGTAGTGATACTGCCTCGGAAACCCAAGGAGGGGTCGCTATGAGTCGGGGCCGCAATCCTACTTCCGTAGTGATACTGCCTCGGAAACCCAAGGAGGGGTCGCTATGAGTCGGGGCCGACTCGACGGCACATAACAACAACAACAA
>NW_006942064.1:0-1255 GCF_000298275.1 Orycteropus afer afer | reverse complement strand
AAATATTAAAACAACAGCAATAAAAGAAGTAATAACACCATTCATAAACAAAACGAGCTCAGCACAGAAAATTATATGGAACAAAGAAATCAGCAACACCACAAAAAAGCACATAACAAAATGACAGCAACAAATTCATACTTGTCAATAATTACACTGAATGTCAATGGATTAAATGCACCACTAAAGAGATGGAGAGTTGCAGACTTGGTAAGAAAACATAACCCATCAATAGACTGTCTATAAGAGACACACCTTAGAGACCAAGACAAAAACAGACTAAAAATCAAAGGTTGGAAAAAGACATATCAAGCAAATGGCAACCTTAAAAAAGCAGGAGTGGAAATATTAATTTCTGATAAAGTTTACTTTAAGACAAAAACCACCATAAGAGATAAGGAAGGACATTATATGATGATAATAAGTATCTATGCACCCAATGAAGGAGACCCAAAATACATAAACCAGACTCTAACAGAACTGAAAAGACAAATATATGACTCCACAGTCATAGGAGGAGGCTTTAATATACCACAGATAGAACAATTGGAAAGAAACTCAACAAAGACACAGAAGAATTAAACATTACAATCCACCAACCTGACCTTATAGACATTTACAGACTACTTCACCCAACAATAGCACAATATACATTCTCTTCTAGTGCACATGGAACAATGTCCAAGATAGAACATGTTAGGCCACAATAAATTTTAAAACACTGAAACACTGCAAAGAACCTTCTCAGATCACAATGCTGTAAAATTAGAAATCAATAATAGGAAGATCAGTGGAAAAAGTGCAAACACATGGAAACTGAATAACACCCTTCTTGAAACCAACTGGGTAATACAAGAAATAAAAAGTGAAATAAGAAAATTTCTTGAATCAAACAAGAATGAAAACACAATATATCAAAATCTTTGGGACACAGCAAAAGCAGTGATCAGAGGCCAATTTATAGCAATAAATGCACATATCAAAAAAGAAGAAAGAACCAAAATCAACACCTTAACCCACCATGTCCTCCAACAATTAGTAAAAGAGCACCAATATTCTTTTCAAGGAATGGCTGGTGGGTTTGAACCACCAGCCTTCTGGTTAACAGTCAAATGCCTTAGGCACTATGCCACCAAGGCTCCCACATCCACATACCACAATAAAAAAAAGACAAAAAATCCAATTAAAAAATGGGCAGAAGACATGAATAGACACTTCACCAAGGAGGATATTCAAGCGGCCAACAAACATATGA
>NW_006942063.1:0-1198 GCF_000298275.1 Orycteropus afer afer | reverse complement strand
TAAGCCACATCATGATAAATGGGGAAAAGATTGAAGTTGTCAGGGATTTCATATTGCTTGGATCCACAATCAACACACATGGAAGCAGCAGTCAAGAAATCAGACGATGTATTGCACTGGGCAAATCTCCGAAAGACCTCTTGAAAGTGTTAAAGAGAAAGTGTCACTTGGGAAACTAAGCTGTGCCTGACTAAATCCATGGTATTTTTAATTACTTCATATGTATGTCAAAACTGGACGATGAGTAAGTAAGACTTAAGAAGAACTGTTGCATTTGAATTGTGATTTCGGTGAAGAATATTGAATTGAACTACGCACCACTAGGAGAATGAACATACCTGTTTTGGAGGAGGTACAGCCAGAACGGTCCTTGGAAGTGAGAATGACCAGCCTTTGTCTCTCAAGCTTTGGTCATGTTGTCAGGAGGAACCAGTCCTTGAAAGGCTATCATGCTAGGTAAAATAGAGAGTCAGCAGAAAAAAAGGAAAAAAAAAAAAGGAAGCTCCCCAGTGAGATGGATTGACACAGTGGCTGCAATCATGGGTCAAACATGGCAAGGATTGTGCAGATGGTGCAGGACCAGGCAGCATTTCATTTGTTGTCCATGGGATCACATGAGTCAGAACTGGCTCAATGGTACCTACCACATGTAACAGCACTGCCGTGTTTCCCCCTTTGTGGTCACAAAGGAAGGACGCCTGTGGAGATTCTCCAGTCTCCATGGCGTTGCTTTGCATATTTTGCCCAGCATTTATAAGGTCCCCTTCAGGAGGGCTGGCCTAGTACAAGGTCCTCGGACATTACTGGACCTGCTAAAATGACTCAGGGTAGTTATTTCAGAGTCCAGGACAAATTAAAGAAGGAGTTTGGGGAGAGGTGGAAGGAAGTGTCTTCCCTTTCCAAATGCCTGTGCCTTGCATGTTTGTGCACTTCTGATTATGTTTGGAGTTAGTGGGCTTTTGTCTTATTTTTCACAGAGATTAAGATAAAGAGGACGACACTGTTGTGAAGACCAGATCTCCCAGGCTCCTGGGACAGAAACCCTAACCCTCAGCTTTCTCCCACAGAGCAGCTGGTGGGTTTGAACCACCCACCTTTTAGTTAGCAGCCGAATGCTTTAATCTCTGCACTACTGGAGCTCCTCGAACCCTCTAGGGAGAGATGTGCTCTTGTCTCTCCCACCTTCTGGAGCCCTAGG
>NW_006942062.1:0-1255 GCF_000298275.1 Orycteropus afer afer | reverse complement strand
AAAAAAAAAAAAAAAGTACAAGGAGAAGTTAAAAAAAAAAAAAGTGTGAGATTCCCATTTTGTGGTAGCTCTGAGATCAAAGGAAAAGGCGTTTTATTTCTGGGAAAACTATCAAATGAAATATTTTCTATATTTTTATTGTGTCTCCTAATCTTTAAAATCAAATATTGAATTAAATAATTTAGACTCATGAAGTTAGAAAATGTCATAGAAATTGTGATAATTTTTAAGGCACCCCACTGTTAAATGATACTGTCAGAATAATTGAGCTTAAAAGAAACATCAAGTCTAAACCTCCATTTTAGTTCTCATATTAAAAACACTTAAAAGTCTTAATCACACCCATAGAAACCACAGGAACTCATGGATATGTAGGAAACTTGATCTCACTTTTTATTTGTATGTATTTGGGATTGATTAATGTGCAGTCCATTTTTGTGTGAGTGGCTAGTGTTGGGTTGGAGAGAGAGCTCCACTTGGACAGCTGGCAACGAGAATGGTGAGGTGGGAAGGTGACGTCTGGATCCATCCCCACATTTTGGGAATTGGATTTATGCTGATCCTTACAATGCTAATGTTAGCAATGAAGGTGGAATGTGCACACTTCGCCCCTTGCATTGTGCAGGGGTGTAAGTAGAACTTGTGCCCTCCTACACCAGAGTCATCATGTGTCTGACCTTCTCTGAAGCCAAGGAGATTCAAATGGGTAGTGGTTTAGGAATGCTAGGGAGGAAAGGAGGGAGAGATGTTGTCCAATGCCTGTCTACATTCATATAAGACTCCTCTCTCAACCCAGAAGTGAATTTCTTCTAGAATAAATCTTTGGCTTATGGTTGTGAGGAGAAGAGGAGAGAGAGTGGTTGGCACAGAGTTGGTGGTCAGTAAAAAATGATTGTTATTTTTATTCTTTTAAAATTACATTATAATGATGTGATTCATAGTTTTTAAGAGGAGTGGCTGGTGGATTTGAACCACCAGCCTTCTGGTTAGCAGCCAAACGCCTTAGGCACTACACTACCAGAGCTCCCAATATTCCACAGAGTGGATAATTTACATTTTTTTAAATTATTATTTTTTTTAATTTTATTTTGATTTGGGTGAAGATTTACAGAGTAAATTCAGTTTTCATACAGCAGTTCACATATACTTTGTCTCATGTCATTGACCAAAATCTACAATGCAACAGCTCCCCTCCCACTTCCTCCCCATAGTTACCTCTTCCCAGTGTCCATCCCTCATACTCTTCTGCGCCCTG
>NW_006942061.1:0-1255 GCF_000298275.1 Orycteropus afer afer | reverse complement strand
CAATTAGCATTATGTCAATTCCTGGAGCCTTGTTTTTTTCCAATTACTTCAGTGCAGCTTGAACTTCTTTCAATACCATTGGTTCTTGATCATATGCCATCTCCTGAAATGGTTGAATATTGGCAAATTCTTTTTGATGTACTGACTCTGTATATTCCTTCCATTTTCTTCTGACTTTTCCTGCATTGCTCAATATTTTGCCTATGTTGTTGTTGTTGTTATGTGCCGTCGAGTCAGACCTGACTCATAGCCTATAAAATCTTTCAATATTGAAACTCATGGTTTGAATTTTTCTTCAGTTTTTCCAGTTTGAGAAATGCTGAGCATGTTCTTCCCTTTTGGTTTTCCAACTCCAGATTTTTGCACAGTTCATTGTATTACTTTTACTTTGTTTTCTCAAGCCATCCTTTAAAACCTTCTATTAAGTTCTTTCACTTCATCATTTCTTCCTTTCATTTTAGCTACAGTGTTCAAGATCTGACCATTCGTCTGTTAGTTTGTCATACTGTGGTGGCCTGAATGTGGCTGTGATGCTGGAAGCTATGTCACTTATCTTTCAAATACCATCAGGGTCATCCATGGTGGAGAGGTTTCAACAGAGCTTGTGGACTAAGACAGACTGAGAAGAAGGATGAGGCGGTCCACTTTGACCAAAAGAATTGGTCAGTGAGTAACCATTTCAGGATGTAGCATGTGATTAAGAACCTATTATATGGAAGGAATAAATCCAAGCTGCATTTAAAGCAAAGGAGTTGGTTAAAAAATAATAATAATAATAACAAGGCTCCATTAATTGACAGAATACCCACTGTGATGTTTCAACAAACAGATGCAGTGCTGGAGATGCTCACTTGCTTATGCCAAGAAATTTGGAAGACAACTACCTGAGCAACCTATTGGAAGAGGTCCATATTTGTGCCCATTCCAAAGAAGGATGATCCAACAGAATGCAGAAATTATCAAACTATATCACACTCAAGTAAAATTTTCTGAAGATAATTTAAAAATGATTGTAGTGTTACATCAACAGGGAGCTGCCAAAAAGTCAAGCCTATTCAGAAGAGGGTATGGAAAGAATGCTATCACTGCTGATGTTAGATTGACCTTGGCTAAAAACAAAGAATATCACGAAAATGTTTACTTTTATTAACTATGTAAAGACATCCAACTGTGTGGATTATAACAAATTATGGATAACATTGTGAAGAATGGGAATTCCAGAATACTTAATTGTTCTGAGGAAACTGTACATAGA
>NW_006942060.1:0-1256 GCF_000298275.1 Orycteropus afer afer | reverse complement strand
AGAATATGACTGGGGAAGAGCCGCCTCCTCAAAGTGGAGTCTGTCTTAATGACATGGATGGAGTAAAGCTTTGGGGTCCTCCATTGGCTGGTGAGGCACAAGTCAAAAGTGGAAGAAGCAGCTACAAACATCCATTGATCATTGGAACATGGGATGTATAAAATGTGAATCTAGGAAAACTGGAAGTTATCAGAATGAAGTGGAATACATCAAGATTGACATCCTAGGCATTAGTGATCTGACATGGACTGGTATTGGCCATTTTGAGTCAGACAATCGTATGATCATATGCCAGGATAGGACACATTGAAGAGGAATGACATCACATTCATTGTCAAAAAGAACATTTCAAGCTCTATCCTGAAGGACAGTGCTGTCAGTGATAAGATAACATCCATACGCCTACAAGGAAGACCAGTTAACACAACTGTTACTCAAGTTTACACACCAACCCCCAACGCCAAAGATGAAGACATTGAAGATTTTTACTAACTTCTGAAATGGACCAAACATACAATCAAGATGTATTGATTCTTGATGGTGATTAGAACGCAAAAGTTGGAAACAAAGAAGAATCATGGTAGTTGGAAAATATAGCCTCGGTGACAGAAATAACACTGGAGATCACATGATAGAATTTTGCAAGACCAACAACTTATTCACTGCAAAGATCTTTTTTCAACAAACTGAATGGTGGTTATAAATGTGGACGTCACCAGATGGAATACACAGGAATCAGATCTACTACATCTGGAAAGAAGCAATAGACAAGCTTAATATTATCAGTCAGAACGAGACCAGGAGCTGCCTGTGGACAGACCATCAATTTCTCACATGCAAGTGCAAGTTGAAGCTGAAGAAAATTAAAATGAGTTCATGAGAACCAAAATATGACCTTGACTCTATCTCCCCCTGAATTTGGAGACTGTCTAAGGAATAGACTTGACGCATTGAACATCAGTGGCCAGAGACCAGACAAGTTGTGACATGATATCAAGGACATCATCCATGACGAATGCAAAAGTCATTAAAAAGACAGGAAAGGAAGAAAAGACCAAAATGGATGTCACAGGAGATTCTGAAACTTGCTCTTGGATGGAGAGGAGCTAAAGCAAATGGAAGAAATGATGAAATAAAAGAGCCAAACAAAAGAATTCAAAGGGCAGCCCGAGAAGACAAAGTAAAGTTTTATAATGAAATGTGCAAAGACCTGGAGTTAGAAAACCAAAAGGGAAGAACACGTTCAGCATTTCTCA
>NW_006942059.1:0-1217 GCF_000298275.1 Orycteropus afer afer | reverse complement strand
TTGCAGCAGTATATTGACAGAGAACTTCCAGAAATGCAAGCTGGATTCAGAAGAGAATGTAGAATGAGGGATATCATTGGTGATGTTGGATAGAACTTGGCTCAAAGCAAAGAATACCAGAAAGATGTTTCTGAAAACAAAAAACTCCAAACTTGCTGCCATAGAGTTGATTCCAACTCATAGAGACCCCTCCTTGGGTTTCTGACGTGGTATCTCTACAGAAGTAGATTGCCCAGCCTTCCTTCTGAGGAGTGGCTGGTGGGTTTGAACCTCCAGCCTTCAGGTTAGCAGTCAGGTGTCTTAGCCACTACACCACCAGCGCTCCCATTGAACGATGTCTACTTATGTTTTATTGACTATGCAAATGGATTCGACTGTGTGGATCATAAAAAATTATGGATAACATTGAGAAGAATGGGAATTCCTGAACACTTAATTGTACTCATGAGGAATGTGTACACAGACTGGGAGGCTGTCGCTTGAACAGAACAATGAGGTACTGCATGGTTTAAAATCAAGAAGGGAGTGTGTCAGGGTTATATTCTTTCACCATTCTTATTCAATGTGTATGCTGAGCAAATAATCCAAGAATATTATATGGATTATATGAAGAAGAATGGGGCATCAGGATTGGAAGAAGACTCATTAACAACCTGTGATAAACAGACAATACAACTTTGCTTGTTGAAAGTAAGGATGACTTAAAATACTTACTGATGAAGATTAAAGACTACAGTCTGCTTAAAAGCTTGCACGTGGCCATTTAGATGCAACGATGGGTCTCTCCTCACCAGAGCAAAGAAGAATAAAGAAAACCAAAGATTCATGGAAACAATTAGTCCTAGCGACTAGTACACCATGCGATCCACAGCCTATGACTATGAGACCAGAAGAGCTAGATGGTGTCTGGTTACCACTGTCAACCACTCAGTGGGGGATCTATGTAGGAGATCCTGGATAGAGAAGGAGAACAATGTGGAACAAAATTCAAAATCATTTGGGAAAAAAAAGGGGGGGGACTGGGTTTGCTGATCTGATAGAGCCTGGTGGAACCACTGAGACTCTGGCCCCCAGTTGCCCATCAGGTCTGGAATTGAACCCCACACCTGTGGCTTCCAGCCAAACAAAACACAGGCATATGAGTTGAACATTTACCTGAGGTAGATACACTCCTTGGAGAGAACAATCATGGGAGAAAGAAGGGCTGTTTATGCACA
>NW_006942058.1:0-1198 GCF_000298275.1 Orycteropus afer afer | reverse complement strand
ATGAGACAAAGTATATGTGAACTGCTGTATGGAAAGTGAATTTGCTCTGTAAATCTTCACCCAAATCACAATAAAAAAAAAAGAAAGAAAGAAAGAAATGACCACTGATGTAATACTATCAGCTGATCTTAAGACCTTATTTCAATTTCTCCAATTTTTCCAATAATGTCCTCTCCAAAACTCAATGCCATCGAGTTGATTCAACCCATAGCAACCCCTCCTTGGGTTTCTGAGGCAGTATCTCTTCAGAATTAGATCATCCAATCTTCCTTCCGAGGAGTGGCTAGTGGGTTTGAATCTCAGCTTTCTTGTTAGTAGTCAAACACATTAGGCAGCATGCTGCCAGAGCTCCCAATGTCCTATCTAGGAAAAGAAAACCACTGCATCCCATGTTCCACAAAATTATCATGTCTCTTTATCTCATTTAATCTGGAATAGTACTCCAATCTTTCATTGTTTTTCATGAGCTTGCCATTTTTTACAAGTATGTTGTTGTTAGGAGCTCTGTTGGCATAGTGCCTAAGGCATTTGACTGCTAACCACAAGGCTAGTGGTTCAAACCCACCAGCCACTCCTTGGAAAGAAGATTGGATGATCTAATTCTGAAGAAATACTGCCTGGGAAACCCAAGGAGAGGTCATTATGAGTCAAATTGACTCAATGGCAGTGAGTATTTTTTGTTGTTGTTAGCTGCCATTGAGTTGGTTCTGGCCCATAGAGACTATATGCAACAGACTGAAACACTGCCCAGTCCCACGCCATCCACCATTGGTCAGTTATTTTGTAGGAAGTTGCTCAGTTTGGATTTGTCTGATGTTTTCTTGTGATGAGGTTCAAGTTATGCATTTTAAAACAGGAATGCTATGGATGTGATTATTATTCTTCTCAGTGCTTCACTTCAGGGTTCATATTACTTTGACTTTCCTCACTACTTTTGTTAACTTTGGTCACTTGGTTAATGTGTTAGTTTACTGTTGCTGGTATTACAATTATCACACATTCAGTGGCTTCAGACAACATGGATTTATTACCTTAAAGTTCTACAGATTAACAGTCTGACATGAGTCTCCCTGGGCTAAAATCAAGTTGCCAGCAGGATCGCATTCCCTTCTGGAGGCTCTAGGGAAGACTCCATTTCCTTGCCTTTTCCTGCTTCTAGAGGCTGCCCGCATTCTTTGGCTTTTTTTTTTTTTTTTTT
>NW_006942057.1:0-1202 GCF_000298275.1 Orycteropus afer afer | reverse complement strand
CCCGACTCATAACAACCCCTCCTTGGGTTTCCAAGGCTGTATCACTACGGAAGTAGATTGCCCCATCTTCCTTCTGAGGAGTGGCTGGTGGGTTTGAACCGCCAGCCTTCTGGTTAGCAGTCAAGTGCCTTAGTCACTACACTACCAGAGCCAAACAATAGACAGACATAAAGGGTGAACATTTACGTAAGGTAGACACACTCCTTAGAATGACCCATCATAGAAGAACAGAAGGAAAGTATTTGCACAGGGAGATAGCTGTGGGAGCAGGAATGCATAGAAAAGAAGGACAGAGGGAAGAGGTAACTACAAGGAGGAATAGGGAAAAGAGCAGTTACATGGTGGGAATTGCAATCAATGCCACGAAACAAAATAAAATATGTATGAACTGCTGCATGGAAAATGAGCTTGCTTTGTAAACTTTTACCTAAATCATAATAAAAATTGTAATAAAAAAGAAAAAAAAAAGGAAACTCTATGGGGCAGTTCTATTTTGTCCTATAGGGTTGAGTCGGCATTGATGTATCAACAACGGGTAATGGGAGTTGTTTGGTTTAAAGAAGACTTCAGGGGATATTTTTGGTTTAAAGTTCAAAGATTATTTCAGGGCAGAAGTCATAGGCTGCTAATGTATCTAAAGACATTGGAATGCAATATGATGAATTATTAGTCAGATAGGCAAGATTATGTTGCAATAGTAAATGCCACCAAAATCTCTTCAATTTAACACCACAAAAACTCTGCATGTTTAACATGGGTTGTTAATGAGCCAGTGGTGGTTCAACGGCAGAGTTCCAATCTCCCACACGGGAGATTCTGAGTGGTGGTGCAAATGGTTAACACGTCTGGCTGCTACCAAAACGTTGGCAGTTAAAGTCCACTTAGAGGTGCCTCAGGAGCTCTGGTGGCATAGTGCCTAAGGCATTTTTGACTGTTAACCAGAAGGCTGGGGTCTCAAACCCACCAGCCACTCCTCAGGAGAAAGACTGAACAATCTACTTCAGTAGTGATACCACCTTGGAAACCCAAGGAGAGTCTCTATGAGTTGGATCTGACTCAATGGCAATGAGTTTGATTTTTTTTTTTTTTTTTTTTTTTTTGGTTAGAGGTGCCTCAGAAGAGAGGTCTGGTGACCCACCTCCGAAAAATCAGCGATTGAAAACTCCATGGAGCACAGTTCTACACTGACACATGTGGGGTCA
>NW_006942056.1:0-1148 GCF_000298275.1 Orycteropus afer afer | reverse complement strand
CTGGCCTCCCTGACCCCGGTGACTTTTAGGCGGGACACCACCCAACCCCTTGAGCCAACAGCTCAGGGCACCAGGAGGCCCCAGACTTTAAGGGACAGCAACTGCCTCTCAGGCCCCTCTTGCCTCAGAGGACAGGCTGGGCTGTACATAATGGACATTAGGCCTTTAGCGACTCTGCAGAGCATCCGGGGTTAGGGGGGACCTTCTTCCTGGGTGTGTGTTCCGACCACCCATACCCTGCTCACCAGTGAGATGGACAAGCAAAACCTTCACAGGGACTGCTCTTAAATGTCCACGTCACTGGGTGAACAGGTCCTCCAGGGTGGTGTTCCACGGCCTGCTGGGAAAGATCAGGTGCCAAGAGGACAGCCCTAGGGGCTTGCAAGCTCTACCCTAGGCCCATTCCCCCCTCCCATCGCACAGTTGCCAGTGTGTCCTCCCCTTTCGAAGAGGAGGCTGAGGCTCGCTCTGTGGCCCCAGCTTCCCATACTCCCCAGCGTGTTGCCGCACTCCCTTTCCCGCCACACCCAGGGCTTTTCCAATCATGCCCAGTCCCGGAAAACACGAGTGCCCTGTCGGTGCCCCGTCCCTTCTGCCCATAGTTCCCATCCAGATCTGGCATGCCATGCCATGCCCTTCAAGGGCTGCAGCTCAAATATCACCTTGCCCATGGGACCTCCTGATCCCAACCGGGGCCATCTCCCAGCTTCCTCCCCAGGCAAGTACCAAGCTCTAGGGCTGGGCTGTGTGAGTGAGGCCACCTCTCCCTTAAGGTGTGGGGAGTCATTTCTTGGGGGACTGTCCAAACCCCCATCCACCCTGTGCCTGGCCCTGGGAAGCCAAGTTTCCACAAACATTGGACCGGGCTTGGCCAGGAGTCCCCTGCACATAGGGCCTACCAGGTATGAGGAGCCAATGAGCACAAGGGGTGCCTCCCCAAGCCAAGCAGACCTCAATGCCAGGTGTGACCCCCACGCCTCGATGTACATCCCAGGTGGCCCTGGGAAGGCACCCCCCCATCCATCATCTCCGGTGTCAAAAGCCCCAGTCCTGGCCAAGTGTCTTTCCTCTTCCTCCCTCGGAGGCTAGGCACCGCCCTTAGTGCAATGTTGCTAGTTCCCCCACAGGACACTTGGCCCAGATGTCGC
>NW_006942055.1:0-1254 GCF_000298275.1 Orycteropus afer afer | reverse complement strand
AATGAAATCAAAGGTACACCAACTGTTGAATGTAAAATAAATTCTGCTCTGTAAACTTGCATGCAGAGCACAATAATAATTAAAAAAAAAAAAAACCCCACCATAGTCTGGGTTAGGCATACCTTGGAGACATCTTTGTTCTTCAGCATTTAAAAGGTCTTTTGCAGCAGATCTGCCCAATGCAATATGTCGTCTGATGTCCTGACTGCTGCTTCGTTGGTGTTGATTGTAGAACCAAGTAATATGAAGTCTTGACAACTTCAATCTTTTCTCCATCCATCGTGAAGCTGTTTATTGGACCAGTTGTGAGGATTTTTGTTTTCTTTATACTATATACTTTATATACTTTTCTATATACTTTATCCATACTGCAGACTGTAGTCTTTAATCTTCATCAGTAAGTGCTTCAAGTCATCCTCACTTTCAGCAAGCAAAGCTGTGTCATCTGCGTATCACAGGTTGTTAATGAGTCTTCCTCCAATCCTGATGCCACATTCTTCTTCATATAATTCAGCTTCTTGGATTATATGCTCAGCATACACATTGAATAAGTCTGGTGAAAGGATACAACCCTGACACACTCCCTTCCTGATTTTAAACCATGCAGTATACCCTTGTTCTGTTCAAATAACAGCCTCCTGATCTATGTACATACAGGTTTCTCATGAGTACAAACAAGTGTTCTGTATTTCCCATTCTTCTCAATGTTATCCATAATTGGTTATGAGCCACAAAATCAAATGCTTTTGCATAGGCAAAAAAAAAAATAAAATAAAATAAGTAAACATCTTTCTGGTGTTCTTTGCTTTCAGCTAAGATCCACCTGACATCAACAGTGATATCCCTTTTTTCACATCCTCTTCTGAGTCCAGCTTGCTCTCTGTCAATATGCTGCTGCAACCATTTTTGAATTATCTTCAGTAATATTTTACTTGCATGTGATATTAATGATACTGTTCAATAATTTCCACATTCTGTGGGATCACCTTTCTTTGGAATGGGTACAAATATAGATCTCTTCTAGTAAGTTGGCCAGGTAGCTGTCTTCCAAATTTCTTGGCATAGCAGAGTGACTGCCTCCCACGCAGCATCCATTTGTTGAAACATCTCAATGGGTATTCCATCAATTCGGAGGCTTGTTCTTTGCCAATTCCTTCAGTGCAGCTTCAACTTCTTCCTTCAGTACCTTTGGTTCTTGATTATATGCCACCTCCTGAAATGAATGAACATTGACCAATTCTTTTTGGTACAGTG
>NW_006942054.1:0-1198 GCF_000298275.1 Orycteropus afer afer | reverse complement strand
TCTATTCATGTCTTCTGCCCATTTTTTAATTGGATTGTTTGTCTTTTTGTTATTGAGGTGATGAAGTGTTCTATAAGTTCTAGAGATAAGTCCCTTGTCAGATATGTTGTTGTTGTTGTTGTTATGTGCCATCGAGTCCCGACTCATAGCGACCCCTCCTTGGGTTTCTGAGGCAGTATTACTACAGAAGTAGGTTGCCCAACCTTCCTTCCGAGGAGTGGCTGGTGGGTTTGAACCGCCAGCCTTCTGGTTAGCAGTCAAGTGCTTTAGCCACTATGCTACTTGTTGTTTATTTAAAATTCTGGCTTGCATCTTCACACCATGATGCTTATCTTCTTCCCCTCACTTAAAGTTTAGTAAGGTACCCTCCCCTTAAGGGAAAAATCTCAAGGATATTACTTTGTCTCTGTAGGGCCATATTAACTGAAAGTCCCTTTATCATAACCTAAAGTAACGACCATCTATGATCATTATTGTGTGGAGGGCAATGCACCCATTATCAACACAGTGGTTCTTTTTAATTCCAAGTTATTTTTTCCAAGTAATTAGTTCCAATAGAATAGCACTATGACTTTTGATTCACAAATTCACCTTTCCTGCATTATAGAAATTTGATGAGCTCTAGGAGAGAAGGATGACCACGTTTCTACTTCTTACTCTGACCTACCCAAGATCACTCTCAGAAGCCAGAATGTTGGATCAATCTTACTGTTGTTAGGTGCTGTCGAGTCATCTCTGACCATAGCAATCTTATGTACAACAGAACAAAACACTGCCCAGTCCAGTGCCAGCCTCACAATCCTTGCTATACCTGAGCCCATCATTGAAGCCACTGTGCCAACCCATCTAGTTGAAGGCCTTCCCCTTTTTCATTGACCTCCCACTTTACTAAACATGATGTCATTCTCCAAGGAATAGTCTCTTCTGACTACATGACCAAAGTATGTAAGATGAAGTTTGGCCATTCTCACATCCAACAAGCATTCTGGCTGCACTTCTTCCAGGACAGATTTGTTAGTTCTTTTGACAGTCCAGGGTACTTTTGTAGAGCCTGAAAGATCTTTTAACCAGAAGCCTTTAGTATGGAGATTGACATGTCCCAGGCTGAGCCCTAATGCCTGTAGTAAATGTTCCATACCTCAGAGCCTTTTATCAGAAATCTGCATGGCTCCAAAAAGCCTCTCACCCACCTTTGAAG
>NW_006942053.1:0-1157 GCF_000298275.1 Orycteropus afer afer | reverse complement strand
GTTTGTAGTTGTCCTCATTTGTCAATTGATGCCGAAGGTTTATTATTTTTATTTGAGGTTACACTGTGATTTATAATTTTCTCCCTGAGTTTAGAACAGTCCATTCTATCTTGGAACTCTCTTGACTTACTTACCATTTAGAATTTCTGTAACTACACAGTGTTTTCCTTCTTTTTGGTTTGTAGTTGTCCTCATTTGTCAATTGATGCCGCTGGTTCCCTGTTTACAATCTTGCAAGTTTATTTTACTTTGGATAACTCTATAGCTGTGTTGGTTTCTGGGTTATGTCATCTTGTGTATTAATGGTGGGTTGTTGTTTGCTATCATTGGTTCTCTGTTCAAAGTACTCCCTTTTAGTATCTCCTGTAAGGTTGGTCTGTTTTTAACAAATTCCCTTAATTTATGCTTACCTGGAAATCTCCAATTTCACCATCATATTTGAAGGACAGTTTTGCTGGGTATATAAGTCTTTGTTGGAATTATTTCTCATTCAGGGTTTTGTATATACCATATAATTGCCTTCTCACTTGCATGGTTTCTGCTGAGAAATCAGAGCTTATTCTTATTGGTGGTAACTAACTTTTTGTTTTTCCCATGCTGCTTTCAGGATTTTTTCTTTGGGTTTGGTGTTGGTGAGTTTGATGATGATATGTCTTGGTGATTTTCTTATGGGGTATACCCTGTTTAGGATTTGTTGGACTTCCTGAATGGATTTTGTTTAGGCCAAAGCAAACCCAAGCCACCAAAATTTCAATTAGCAGCTTCCTCCAGGTGTCAGGCCCTGATGAGACAGCCCAATAAGACAACCGAAGTGACAGAACCCACCCAGACTGGCAAGTCCCATGCAGTGACAAACTGCCTCTTGTGGAACCCCCTCATGCTAATTAAGTACAGACCCATGCTAATAGCTAATTGGACACTGCCATTTCCTTAGAGGACCCTGTCATTTCCTTGATGTCCCCAAATAGGTCCTCTCTGTGTCTATAAAAATCCATACCCCCTGCCCGGGGGTGCAATTTCTTGGGCCCCTCTCAGGGACCCGTGAACCTCACCCGAGCCCCTCTCAGGGACCTGTAAACCCCACCTGGAAACTCAGAACAAAAACTTCTCTTTAACCTCACTTTTGTACGTCCTCTTCTCCTTACTGTGGCCTTACA
>NW_006942052.1:0-1257 GCF_000298275.1 Orycteropus afer afer | reverse complement strand
AGTGGTGTGTTTCTAGAAAACTGTCCATTTCCTCCAGATTTTCAAATTTGTTGGAATACAGTTCTTCATAGTATCCTGATATTATCCTTTTTATAAGAACCCCATTTTTTATAACTCATACACACAAGTTCAAAGACAAAACATGAAAGCCAAAACCAAAAACCAAACCCACTGCCATCGAGTCGATTCCAACTCATAGTGACCCTCACTGGGTTTCCAAGGCAGTAAATCTTTACAGAAGTAGATTTTCCAGTCCTCCTTTCGTGGAGTGGCTGTTGGGTTTGAATCACCAACCTTCTGGTTAGCAGTCAGATGCCTTAGGCATTGTGCCACCAGAGCTCCTTACAAGTGAAAACAGCAATAAAATTTAATAAATAAAGCAATAAAATAAAAAGGGAAAAACAAAAGGAAGACTAATCACTGACTGAGCAGACCTACCGCTACTAGGCTGGCAATGGGGATGGGAAAGAAGTCAGTGAACAGTCACCAAGGAGCCTAAAAAGACTCAACAACTTTCAGTGTCAGTTTTTTCTGCAAGTGGAAGATAAAGATTGAACAAACAAAAGAGGATTAGTTAAAAGTTCTAAGAAACAGTTAACTATTAGGAAGACAAAACAATTACATATATAACCTAACAAGCGACGCTCAAAATACATGAAGCAAAAACGAAATGAAGGGAGAAATAGACAATTCAACAGTAATACTCAGAGACTTCAATACTCTGCTTTCAATAATAGAGAGAACAGGCTAAATAAGAAAACGGAGCCTGGAACAACACTGGAAACTACCTAGACTAATAGGTGTCTAAAGTCTACTCAACCCAGCAACAGCAGAATACACATTCTTCTCATGTGTACATAACATGTGGTCAGGATGTTGTTGTGGTTATTGTTAGGTGTTGTCAAGTCGTTTCCGACTCATAGCGACCCCATGCACAGCAGAATGCAACACTGCCCGATCCCGCACCAGCTCCATGATCCCTGCTATACTTTAGCCCATCATCGCAGCCACCCTGTCAAACCATCTCATTGAAGGCCTCCCCGTCTTTTGTCGACCCCCCACCCTACCAAGCATGACATCCTTCTCCAGGGAATGGTCCCTCTGACAACATGACCAAAGTAGGTGAGATGAAGTCTGGCCATTCTCGCTTCCAAGGAGCATTTCAGGTGCACTTCCTCCAGGACAGATCTGTTAGTTCTTTTAGCAATCCATGGTACTTTCCGCATTCTTCGCCAGCACCACAACTCAAAAGCATAA
>NW_006942051.1:0-1195 GCF_000298275.1 Orycteropus afer afer | reverse complement strand
ATGAAACAAAATGTCTTGTCAGAATCATGCAGTTGCTGGGGACAAATAAATAAATAAATAAATAAATAAAAGCTCTATTGCAAGAATACCAAACATCTAAGGAAGCCCCTAAAACACAGAGAAAAAGGATGTTGTTGTTGTCAGATGCCCTCGAGTCATCCCTGCCTCAGAGCAACCATACGTACAGCAGAACAAAACACTGCCTGGTACTGTGCCAGCTCCACAATCCTTGCTGTACCTGAGGCCATTATTGCAGCCACTGTGTCAACCCATCTTGTTGAGGGCTTTCCCCTTTTCACTGATGGTCCACCTTACCAAGCATGATATCCTTCGCCAGGGAATGGACCAAAGTAGATGAAACGAAGTCTGGCCATTCTTGCTTCCAAGGAGCATTCCAGCTGCCCTTCTTACAGGACAGCTTTGTTAGTTCTTTTAGCAGTCCAGGATACTTTGAGGATTCTTTGCCAACACCACTACTCAAAAGCAACAACTCTTTTTGGTCTTCCTTATCCATTGTCCAGCTCTTACATGCATATGTTTTTGTTGTTTTTAAGTGCCGTCGAGTCGTTTCCGACTCATAGTGACCCCATGCAGAGCAGAACGAAACACTGTCCGATCCCGCACCAGCCCCACACTCCCTGCTATACTTGAGCCCATCATGGCAGCCACCGTGTCAATCCATCTCGTTGAAGGCCTCCCCCTCTTTCTTCGACCCTCCACCCTACCAAGCATGACCTCCTCCTCCAGGGAATGGTCCCTTCTTACAACATGACCAAAATAGGTGAGATGAAGTCTGGCCATTCTTGCTTCCAAGGAGGATTCTGGCTACACTTCCTCCAGGACAGATCTGTTAGTTCTTTTAGCAGTCCATGGTATTTTAAGCATTCTTCGCCACACCACAACTCAAAAGCATCAATTCTTCTTCGTTCTTCCTTATTCTTTGTCCAGCTCTCACATGCATACAAGGTGATTGGAAATATCATGGCTTGTGTCAGGCGCACCTAAGTTCTCAAGGAGGTATCCTTGCTCCTCAGCACTTGAAACAGTTCCTTCGCAGTTGACTTCCCCAATGCTACACATCGTCTAATGAACTGACTGCTGCTTCGGTTGGCATCGATTGTAGAACCAAGCAACGTGAATTCTTTGACAACCTCAATCTTCTCTCCATTTATTGTGATGCTGCTCATTGGTCCAG